>NW_027412088.1:23379259-23493251 GCF_047663935.1 Musca autumnalis
ATCTAAGTCTGATAGAAATTTCATAATGTCCAAAGTAGTGACCAAATTGGTTACTCCCTTCAAGAGTTATCGTACGCACAAATGTTCCGAACATTTTTGAACTTTTGTGGGGGACGTACCGGAAGGAGTGGACAGATATAATCCATCTTTGAACTTGAACTAAGTTTGGACAAAGTATTACGAAAGACCAATTTTGGACCGAATCGGCAGATCCGTTCGAGAGTTATCTTGCGCTCCAACCACTACACACGGTGTCATAGGGTTTTTGGTAACTTTCAGGCTTTTTTCTCAGGAAGTATGGACTTGCCCCTAATGAAACTTACAGCGTCGTATAGTGGACAGCGAATACAACTTGCGTAAACAAAAATCAAAGCGATTCGAGACCAGGTCATAAACTGAACTTTTCCGAAATTTTGTGTGGGAGGTACCAGAAGGAGTGGACCGATTGAGTCCATATTGGAACCTCATCACAGTTTGGTAGAAATTACACGATGTGCAAAGTATGAACCAAATAGGTTATTTCCTTCAAGAGTTATAGTGCGCACAAGTTTTGCGACAATTTTTGAACATTTGTGGGGAAGGTACCTGAAGGAGTAGACCTATATGGCCGATCTTCGAACTTAAATCGAATCTGGACAAAATTTTAACCGAATCCATTGATCCGTTCGAGAGTTATCGTGCGCACCAGCCAGCCAGACAGACGGACAGACAGACGGACGGACATTGCTAGATCTACTCAAAATTGTCTGAAACGGATATCGTACAAACATACTTGGTCTAAAACCATTATTTCGATGAGGCACATTTTTGGTCGTATCAAAGTGTAAATACCCCCTTTAGCCTAAAGGTTGAGGGTATAATAATAAAAAATAAATCAATAATAGCAACAATAATAACAAGAACGATAATAAAAAAGGGAAAAGGGAACTGATGAAGTTGTTTGGTGACAACTGAAACTATAGTATTCCCTACCCTCCGCCCGCAACTAATCAATTTCATATCCACTGTAAAACATTTTGTTGTTATTCAAATACTTGAATACAACAAAATATGGACTAAAGCTGAAATAAACACAAAGATGTATAATAAATAATAATGAAAATAATAGAAAAAGTTATAGAAGATGATGAAGATGAGGTTCGGTGGATTTCATGTGTCCAGAATTTATATTCTTTATGACAAGAGCTACAACTTTGCCTCCATGAACAAATCAAAATTCTTCGCGGTTTAGAAGATATGCGCCTGCCAAAATGCTCACTTTTGACTTAATTTTTCAAGGATATTTTTGATGTCCTTTGTTTGACCTCTTGAAGGTCAAAACGATGAGAAAACGAAAAATTAAAAATGCCATTTTACTCCATTTTGCCTATATTTTGTTATATAATATAATTGCTAATGTATTTTCATCAAGTTAGCTTTTCATAATTATTAATTGTATGTCATTCGATAAAAACTTATTATTAAATAAACACGTTTCTACAAAATATAAATCGTGTCCTTACATTCTGGCGATCCTGCCAGGAGCATATAGAAGAACAATTTTTCATAAGGATTCTCTTTCTTGATTCCTTATTGTTAAACAAGATTTTAAAATTGGATTCAAGAGCCTGAATTTTAACGGGCATCGAAACTTTTGAAACAAGATTTAACCTGATTGGATTCAAGACCCAGAACTATTGCGGGCTTCAAAGACATCACTCAAATATAAAGGAAGATTATTGTTGCCACTATGGTGGGTTTCCATGAAAAAGAATAATTTGTACGAGTCAAGGAATCCAGGAATCCACAAATTAAAACGAGTCAAATCAAGCCGCGGAAAGTTCATTTTGTTTAAGAACAATACCTGGAATTTCAAGTTAATTCAATGAAATTTATATTACACATTACATATCCTGGATTTTTTGGATTGCTGTAAGTCTTGTAATTCGTAGAGATCTAAATAATGACTCGTCCACCCGGCTGGGCGCAAGCGCAAACAATGTATGCTCAGATTCGGGTACCACATCTTCAAACAATACTGAAATAGCAGCAGCTTCTGTAAAGCTACCTCAATTCTGGACCAATTGTCCAGACGCATGGTTCGTGCATGCGGAAATGCAATTTGCAATAAAGGGTATAACGTTATCAAATACCAAGTATGAGTACATAGTCACAGCCTTATCACAAGATGTTATAATGAGTGTTCTCGATTTTATTCAATCTCCACCACAAGGAGATAAATATTGAGCGTCATACAATCAGTGAAAATAAGAAATTGGATTTATTATTGTCAAATTCAGAGATAGGTGATCGCAAACCATCGTAATTTTATCGCTCCTTCTTTTTGCTGGCAGGAAATAATTTAAGTATAGATATTTTAAAGCAACTCTGGATAAAGAAATTGCCGAGAAAGCTGGCCGATTCATTGACTAGCTCGGGAGTTACTGACATATCGGAACTGATAAAATTAGCATATAAAATATGGGATGTCTTACAGGAAGATGAAGTTGCAAGGGTCGTAACTTCCGGAAAAACAGGTAACGAATTTGAAAGGATAGTAGACAACTTGACGCAAATAACAAGCTGTTTGTGTGAGGAATTTAAGAATATATCTACGGAAATGGGTTCAATTAGAAGATATCTAAATGATTATCGAACACATAATGGCCGCAGATTTTCGAGAAACAGATCGCGGTCCCGACCAAGATCTGATAGCAGAGATTGGCTTTCACTGTAGGTTTGGGGAGAACGCTAATAAATGTGAAGAGCCGTGTTGATTTGGACGCCGCAGACAACAGCAAAAAAACTAGTTACTCCAGCTGTTAGGGCGACAAACAGCGGCGAGCAAATATCTACACGTCGCCTTTTTGTTTACGATAAAGCAAACAAAATTAAATATTTAATTGATAGTGGCGCAGATATTTCGGTTCTGCCGGTTTCTGAGTTTAAGAATGAAAAACGGTAATCCGATTTAGTTTTAACCGCAGCAAATGGTACTTCGATTCCAACATACGGTAAAAATCTATTAAATGTTGATTTAGGATTACGCAGTGAATTTCCATTCGTTTTTACAATGGTTAATATAGAGAAACCTATAATTGGAGCCGATTTCTTACACAAATACGGCCTACTTATAGCTGTTAAGAATCGGGCATTACTTGACCCTTTAACCCACTTAGCACCGAGAATTTTTTTTTGCGAGAAAAATTTAAAATTTTTTATGAAAATTATTTTCTTGAGACTTATTAAGCATTATTTAAAAATTATTTTTTTCCTCTAAAACGTATAGTTTTCCCGCAATCCGGCCTTCTTTTAAAAGTGCCAAAAACTTTGGAGGGTAATATTGGTGTATCCTTACATGCCAATCCCTTGGTTTTTGGTTGATAAAATACTCTTACTATATTCCTAACAAATCCCTGACTTTATATGATTCTAACATTTATGATTAAATTTTTATCGCATATTTAAATTTTTCATCAAAAGTCGAAAATTACAAAAAAGTAGATTTTTTTGAATAGCTTGGGTTTTAGGCCAATTGCGTGGAAATAGGTAGGTCAAATGAAGCGATGTAAGCGTGAAATGACAGATAACAGACAATACTATAACAAAATGCAAAAAATCCCACAAAAATATTCGAAAAAGCCAGAGTTTTACGTAAATTTTTGCAACCATTTTTTGTGGCGTTTAAACGACCAGTGGCTTTATCTGGGTTAACGAATGCTTCGACAAAAGCGAGCGGTCAGTTGTGCGATATAGCTTTACCTAAAATACTTGCTATCGAAAATCGTTACACAGAACTGTTAAGGAAGTATCCATCACTCATAACTGCAGCAGACTATTCAAATCCAGTTAAACAATCTACTGTGCATAGGTTAATAACTAATGAACTATAGCCATTTTCGAAACCCAGACGATTAGATCCAGTTAAATTCAAACTAGCGCGAAAAAAGTTCGAGTATATGGTTAAAACAGGCGTATGCAGGCCATCAAATTCAAGTGTTTGTTCGCCTTTACATTTAGTCCCTAAGAAAGACGGAGATGATTGGCGTCCCTGTGGAGATTTTGAATTGTGTAACAGAACCTGATAGATATCCCTTGCCACATATTCAAGACTTCAACATGAATATGAAAGGTAAAAGTTTATTTTCAAAACTAGACTTGTTGCGCGCTTACCACCAGATTCCGATGGCAGACGAAGATATTCATAAAACCGCTATGACCACTCCTTTCGGAATGTACGAATTTACACGAATGCCATTTGGCCTTCGGAATTCTGCACAAATCTTCCAAAGATTCATAAATGAAGTACTTGGTGATTTCGATTTCGTTTTTGTTTATATTGGCGGTGTACTCATTGCCAGCGAAACGAATATGAATATGGTTTGAATATTAAACCAGGGAAATTTACGTTTGGAGTTTCAAATGTAGATTATCCTGACCACAACATATCAGCAACGGGAATTAAGCCATCAGAATCAAAAGTTTCAGCAATTCGCGAATTTGAGCGATCAACTGCCAGAAAGCAAATTAATAAATTTATGGGAATGGTGAATTATTACCATAAATATATACCAAAATTAGATGAGATGGCTTCTCCTATAAATAGAATGATCGGACAGGCACTAGAGAAAAAGCAAAAACTTTTGGAATGGACTGAAGACTCTACACTGGAGTTTGGACTACTGAAGGAAAGTTTCGCGACAAAGGTACTCTTACATCATTATGACAAAGATGCAAAGCTGACCCTTACAGTGGATGCATCTGGTGTAGCAATAGGTGGAGTACTACAGCAGGTTAGAGGAAAAAGAGTAGAATCTTTAGCTTTCTTTTCAAAAAAACTGAGTACATCCGAGTGCAAGTACAGTATAAAACATTTTCGACATATGTTAGAAGGTAGGCAGTTCACAGTCTTTACGGATCATAAACCGCTGTTTTCTGCACTGATTTCGAAAACCGAAAGAAGTCCAAGACAGACTAGACATCTTGAGTTTATATCACAATTTACCAGTAAGATTCGATACGTGAAAGAGAGTCAAATTTGGTTGCGGATACGTTTTCCATGTTTTTTGAAGTTGAAGCAATTGCAAATAGCGACTTAAATTTGAAAAAGGTTATATGCGGAGCAGGAAAAGGACAACAAACTCAACGACATTTTACTTGATAGGAATAAGCATCTCAATCTGAAAGCCATCGAAATAGATTTTTTGAATATATATTTGTGGTGTGAAACTTCGATGCCTCCCAGGCCATTTGTTCCTGCTAACATACGTAAAGAAGTTTTTGATCAAATGCACGGTTTGTCACATCCTGGAATAAGAGCTACAAGGAAATTGATATCGAGTAGGTATTTTTGGCCAAACATGAACAAAGAAATTAACGCTTGGGCTAAGGCTTGTTTAGGTTGCCAAAAAGCAAAGATTATTCGGCATACTAAATCACCTATTGAAAAAATAGAAATTCCTAAAGGCAGGTTTGAACATATACATATTGACATCGTTGGCCCTTGCCACCATCTAACGGGCATCAGTATATACTAGCAGCTATTGACAGGTATACACGTTGGCCAGAAGCCTATCCGCAACAGTTGCGAAGACATTTTCATTATATAAGCCGTTTTGGAGTACCTGTAAATAAACGAAACATTGCCGATCGTATTGCTTGATCTGCGGTTCACTTTTAAGGAGAATTTGGAAGCTACTCCGGCAGAAATGATTTATGGGCAAAATTTACGGTTGCCAGGTGAAATGGTGGTGCAGAGCTCACAGCAAGTATCTTCTGATTGTATGGCTAAATTAAAAGAGAGATTTAAGGAAGCACATTCAAATTTGTCACATCATACGAATGTAGGTGGTAATGTTTATATTCACAAAGAATTAAAAAGTTGCAAATACGTATTGTTGGTTCGTGTGGAACAAAAAAGATCTTTGCGATCCCCATACGATGGCCCGTATAGGATTATTGAAAAGAATAAGAAATATTTCGTAATTGAAAAAAACGGAGAAGCTAGAACTATTTCAATAGATCGGCTCAAACCTGCATTCGTGGAATCGTCTGATTCTGAGAAAATGGGTTCGAATAAAAAAGAACGAAAACGTGTAACATTTAATTTATTGAACATAGATTCTCCTGGAGGGGGAGTATTGCAGGGACGTAATATATATTTTTGTACTTTTTATAAATATGTACTTTGAAATTGTTAATGTATTTTCATCAAGTTAGCTTTTCATAATTATATTGAATTTTCCATATTTGTTCATTATTAATTGTATGTCATACGATAAAAAATTTCATCCCGGCGAAGGAAATTATCAATTGGCTTTTCAGTTTTTGAAATGATGATTTTTCTAGTGAAAACCTGAACTCTTTAAGCATCGAGTATTCTCATGTTAATGAGAATGATGCTCACTTTTCGGCTTTCCAAAAAAAAAACACCAGACAAAATATTTGCACGCTCACAGCACGATTCAAATAAGAAAAGTTGAAGTAACATCGACACAGTTACCTGTGAGTATGTTGTTGGAATTTAAAAATTCCCTTTTGCGCGTGCCTTCTCTGTTTTTTGTTTTTTTGTTTTAGTTGAATATTCAATCATATGATGCTTAAAGAGTTCAGGTTTTCACTAGAAAAATCATCATTTCAAAAACTGAAAAACCAATTGATAATTCCCTTCGGCGGAATGAAATCATGATATTGGTAGCGATCAGTAAATTTTGCAGGCTGTCAGTGCGTTTTGTAAACTTTACTCTCAAAGGTATTGATGAAGTTAAGCCAGACTTAAGCAATCATTATATTTTATTATTATTTTTATATTTTGTATTTTATATTTTATATTTTGTGGAACAATTATATTTATATAAATAAAAATAAAAATGTTAATAAAAATTGTAATAATACATAATATAATAATTGATATTAATTATTATTAATATTAATTTTATATTTTGTGGAACAATTATATTTATATAAATAATAATAAAAAATTAAAAATGTTAATAAAAATAGTAATAATATATAATATAATAATTGATATTAATTATTATTAATATAAATTGTATATTTTGTATTTTATATTTTGCATTGGTTATTTGTGAAACAATTACATTTATATAAATAATAAACAAAAAAATTAAAAATGTTATTAAAAATAGTAATAATATATAATTCAATAATTGATATTAATTACTAATAATATTAGTTGTACATTTTGTATTTTATATTTTATATTACTATAGTTACTATTTCTTACTATTTATTATTTGTTATTTATTATGCATTATTGCGTATTATGTATGTATTATTTATTGTTTATTATTTAAAATTTATTAAAAATTTTAATTTATTATTTGTTATTTATTATGTAATATGTATTATTTATTTTTATTGTTAGAATTTTAATTTTTTATTTTTGTTTTATACGGTTTCCAAAATCGTTATGTTCCACTGTATTTATTGCAAGTTTTAAATAAAACACTAATGAACCATCCCCACCCAACAATAAAAAATTAACAACAATTTATTTTATAATTGCCTTCAAAGGTCTTTTGAACTTCAACAATTAATTGTCTGTCCACACACACCTGAATGTCTATTATTTGGGGTGACTAATTGATGTTCCAACTTTGTTTAATAAAGTTAATGTTTAATGGTTATGTAATGTATATTTTTCTTCTCTTATAAACTATTGGAAGGGGAGATAATAAGACACTTTCTATTGCTTTGTACATTTACTTTCATAGACGACTGCTTGCAATTAAAATCCCTTAACAATTAAATCAAAATTAGCCAGAAATGTTTGCAATGTGATTTTGATGCAACAACTTACACTAAGGGAAAATTTTTCCTTTGTCCCCTTCTATGGTATTTGCGGGAACATTGTCATCGTCCCAACCTTTGTACATCGTAATATTTCATTCCAACTTATATCAAGTTCGAAGACAAAAGTTCAATATATTTGCTAGAGTTGGGTAATCTAGTTCCTAATTCCTTGTACTAGTTCCAAAACGTATGAGTAACATCATGAATTATAACGAGTAATGTTAAGTATACGCAGTTTGTTCAAGGAAAATATGTGGGCCATTGGAACTGCGAAGTGAACTAGATAGTTCCTTTGGTACAACTCTAATATTTGAAGTAATTATGTCCGTTTTATGTGATACAGAATAAATTACTTACAAATATTCAAACCTTTGTTGTCACCTACAAAAGTAAGTCCACCAATCCTATTATTTTTTAAGACATGGCCCAGACAGTTCTGTATTTTTCATTTTTCAACACTAATTTTTTTCAAAGTCATATCAAGATATAGAAAACGTTGAACTAATCAAAATTGTGTAAGAGCAAAATATAAGAGTTATTGGTTATCGAACAAACATGCTTACTTACAAACATACGTACATACATATGTAATTTTACACGTTCGTGTTCGTTTACATTAGAAGCGCGTTTAAGTGTGACATAAATTGGTAACGAAGAAAAAAAACCGGTACAATTACAATTACAGCGACGGCAGCATATGAACCCTATTCTTATAATTTGACATTCGCACGAAACTTTACGAAATTTAAAACAACAAAGCATACACGTGTAGATAACAATTCACACAAGCCTACAACCATTGTTGGTGTTTATTTCAGTAATGATAGACGATTTGAGTACGGTTTAGTACTTTAAAACTTTTCTAAAGACTTAAATACATAATTGTTAAGACACTACCCAGCAAAATATTCGGTGACAATGAATGAGAGTCACCGTGATTGGCAAGTGATTTGAAATGGAATCTAGGTGGGAGAATTTTATATTCTATTAAAATGACTCTTTCTTATTTTTAAATGTCATTTTTATGAGTTCATTTGAACTTATTCCAAAGAATAAGTTAAAAGGAAATATGAAGTGCTTCCACTTCGTTTTGCTGGGAATGTTAAAAAACAAAACATAGAACAAATGCTATTGAAAAGAAGAAACATCAAAACATAACCAACAACCTAAGATGATGGTTAAAATTTCAAATTATATTCGTTGATTTGATTTAAACGTACCAAGAGAATCAAAATGCCCAAAGAAGTAGCAAAAAGTAATTACGTTTTGAGTACAAGTGTAGTCAATTATATAAATTAACGGAGGTATCAATGACATTTTTTCAACAAAATAATTGTTGATTTGTTTTTTTTTTTTCTACCTCTCAGTTAGAACACGAAATTGCTTGATTGGTTATTTATCAATCATCATCATATAAATTTTGATTGCAAATTCAGAGATTGCAAATTGTGAATATAAATCGTTGTTATTAGCATACCTGATCAGCGCGTATGTTAAATAAACAACTTGAGCAAAGACAATAAAACGGATGACGTTGGGACATAAATAAAGAAATAAAATTTATTTTAAGATGAAATGGGATGGAAGTTACGTTCTTCTACAACCCAGTTAGACAACTTTTGTTCTAATATTTTAGACGTCTTGTGTGGCGTAGAGGATAATAGATACCAACAAATTTGGGGTCTAAACCATTATCTCCTCGGTTGACCTAAGGCTGAGGGTTTTACGATAGGAGGAAGATGAACATTTTTTCTATTGTTAAAGTTTCTGAAATCGTTGGCAACAATAAACGCTGCTAAGAAGTCATTTCAAATCTATAACATATTCATTGACGTCACTGAGAATGTTTCATAAAACAAAAACAGCAATAAATTGGGAATTTTGTAATTGCCACAAAACAGCTTAGCGTCAATTCTCATATTTTTAAAATAATTAGTCACTAAATTAAAAACAATAATGTATTCTGTAATTTACTTAGAATTCCCAATGAACCGGTCTTCACGACCCATCCTTGTATTCTGAACCCTAAGTCAATATATTTGAAATTGAAATGTTGTTAATAATTTCCAACACGGATAAATGCCATCGACATTTCAACTTACCAGGTACTTTTTTTGAAATACAACGTTTTCTAAAAAGAGACAGAAGCAGAGAATAATTAAATTAATTAAAAAATTCTTTCCAGTAAAAAATAATTATATTTGTTATAGAATTAATTAAAAAATAGTTTCCACTAAAAAATAATTATATTTATTAAAGAATTTTAAATAGTTGAACTAATCTTTGATTGATGGATGATTAATCTATTAACTGAGGCTGAGGCCAGCAAGGAAGGTGGTGCATCAGTAAAGCGGTAATCTAGAAAAATGTTAATTCCAGCTTAACTATCAGTATTTGAGTGAAAATAAGCGGTGTTGCAATAGAACACTGGAAGATACAATTACAAATACGTATTCCCAACTATTTAATTATTATTATTATTTTTTTTTTTACAGTGTTTTATTTATATTTTATATTCTATATTTTATACTTTATGTTTTATATTTTATATTTTATTTCCAGCTATTTAATTAATTTTTAGGTTTTTACAATGTTTTATTTATATTTTATATTTTATATTTTATATTTTATATTTTATATTTTATATTTTATATTTTATATTTTATATTTTATATTTTATATTTTATATTTTATATTTTATATTTTATATTTTATATTTTATATTTTATATTTTATATTTTATATTTTATATTTTATATTTTATATTTTATATTTTATATTTTATATTTTATATTTTATATTTTATATTTTATATTTTATATTTTATATTTTATATTTTATATTTTATATTTTATATTTTATATTTTATATTTTATATTTTATATTTTATATTTTATATTTTATATTTTATATTTTATATTTTATATTTTATATTTTATATTTTATATTTTATATTTTATATTTTATATTTTATATTTTATATTTTATATTTTATATTTTATATTTTATATTTTATATTTTATATTTTATATTTTATATTTTATATTTTATATTTTATATTTTATATTTTATATTTTATATTTTATATTTTATATTTTATATTTTATATTTTATATTTTATATTTTATATTTTATATTTTATATTTTATATTTTATATTTTATATTTTATATTTTATATTTTATATTTTATATTTTATATTTTATATTTTATATTTTATATTTTATATTTTATATTTTATATTTTATATTTTATATTTTATATTTTATATTTTATATTTTATATTTTATATTTTATATTTTATATTTTATATTTTATATTTTATATTTTATATTTTATATTTTATATTTTATATTTTATATTTTATATTTTATATTTTATATTTTATATTTTATATTTTATATTTTATATTTTATATTTTATATTTTATATTTTATATTTTATATTTTATATTTTATATTTTATATTTTATATTTTATATTTTATATTTTATATTTTATATTTTATATTTTATATTTTATATTTTATATTTTATATTTTATATTTTATATTTTATATTTTATATTTTATATTTTATATTTTATATTTTATATTTTATATTTTATATTTTATATTTTATATTTTATATTTTATATTTTATATTTTATATTTTATATTTTATATTTTATATTTTATATTTTATATTTTATATTTTATATTTTATATTTTATATTTTATATTTTATATTTTATATTTTATATTTTATATTTTATATTTTATATTTTATATTTTATATTTTATATTTTATATTTTATATTTTATATTTTATATTTTATATTTTATATTTTATATTTTATATTTTATATTTTATATTTTATATTTTATATTTTATATTTTATATTTTATATTTTATATTTTATATTTTATATTTTATATTTTATATTTTATATTTTATATTTTATATTTTATATTTTATATTTTATATTTTATATTTTATATTTTATATTTTATATTTTATATTTTATATTTTATATTTTATATTTTATATTTTATATTTTATATTTTATATTTTATATTTTATATTTTATATTTTATATTTTATATTTTATATTTTATATTTTATATTTTATATTTTATATTTTATATTTTATATTTTATATTTTATATTTTATATTTTATATTTTATATTTTATATTTTATATTTTATATTTTATATTTTATATTTTATATTTTATATTTTATATTTTATATTTTATATTTTATATTTTATATTTTATATTTTATATTTTATATTTTATATTTTATATTTTATATTTTATATTTTATATTTTATATTTTATATTTTATATTTTATATTTTATATTTTATATTTTATATTTTATATTTTATATTTTATATTTTATATTTTATATTTTATATTTTATATTTTATATTTTATATTTTATATTTTATATTTTATATTTTATATTTTATATTTTATATTTTATATTTTATATTTTATATTTTATATTTTATATTTTATATTTTATATTTTATATTTTATATTTTATATTTTATATTTTATATTTTATATTTTATATTTTATATTTTATATTTTATATTTTATATTTTATATTTTATATTTTATATTTTATATTTTATATTTTATATTTTATATTTTATATTTTATATTTTATATTTTATATTTTATATTTTATATTTTATATTTTATATTTTATATTTTATATTTTATATTTTATATTTTATATTTTATATTTTATATTTTATATTTTATATTTTATATTTTATATTTTATATTTTATATTTTATATTTTATATTTTATATTTTATATTTTATATTTTATATTTTATATTTTATATTTTATATTTTATATTTTATATTTTATATTTTATATTTTATATTTTATATTTTATATTTTATATTTTATATTTTATATTTTATATTTTATATTTTATATTTTATATTTTATATTTTATATTTTATATTTTATATTTTATATTTTATATTTTATATTTTATATTTTATATTTTATATTTTATATTTTATATTTTATATTTTATATTTTATATTTTATATTTTATATTTTATATTTTATATTTTATATTTTATATTTTATATTTTATATTTTATATTTTATATTTTATATTTTATATTTTATATTTTATATTTTATATTTTATATTTTATATTTTATATTTTATATTTTATATTTTATATTTTATATTTTATATTTTATATTTTATATTTTATATTTTATATTTTATATTTTATATTTTATATTTTATATTTTATATTTTATATTTTATATTTTATATTTTATATTTTATATTTTATATTTTATATTTTATATTTTATATTTTATATTTTATATTTTATATTTTATATTTTATATTTTATATTTTATATTTTATATTTTATATTTTATATTTTATATTTTATATTTTATATTTTATATTTTATATTTTATATTTTATATTTTATATTTTATATTTTATATTTTATATTTTATATTTTATATTTTATATTTTATATTTTATATTTTATATTTTATATTTTATATTTTATATTTTATATTTTATATTTTATATTTTATATTTTATATTTTATATTTTATATTTTATATTTTATATTTTATATTTTATATTTTATATTTTATATTTTATATTTTATATTTTATATTTTATATTTTATATTTTATATTTTATATTTTATATTTTATATTTTATATTTTATATTTTATATTTTATATTTTATATTTTATATTTTATATTTTATATTTTATATTTTATATTTTATATTTTATATTTTATATTTTATATTTTATATTTTATATTTTATATTTTATATTTTATATTTTATATTTTATATTTTATATTTTATATTTTATATTTTATATTTTATATTTTATATTTTATATTTTATATTTTATATTTTATATTTTATATTTTATATTTTATATTTTATATTTTATATTTTATATTTTATATTTTATATTTTATATTTTATATTTTATATTTTATATTTTATATTTTATATTTTATATTTTATATTTTATATTTTATATTTTATATTTTATATTTTATATTTTATATTTTATATTTTATATTTTATATTTTATATTTTATATTTTATATTTTATATTTTATATTTTATATTTTATATTTTATATTTTATATTTTATATTTTATATTTTATATTTTATATTTTATATTTTATATTTTATATTTTATATTTTATATTTTATATTTTATATTTTATATTTTATATTTTATATTTTATATTTTATATTTTATATTTTATATTTTATATTTTATATTTTATATTTTATATTTTATATTTTATATTTTATATTTTATATTTTATATTTTATATTTTATATTTTATATTTTATATTTTATATTTTATATTTTATATTTTATATTTTATATTTTATATTTTATATTTTATATTTTATATTTTATATTTTATATTTTATATTTTATATTTTATATTTTATATTTTATATTTTATATTTTATATTTTATATTTTATATTTTATATTTTATATTTTATATTTTATATTTTATATTTTATATTTTATATTTTATATTTTATATTTTATATTTTATATTTTATATTTTATATTTTATATTTTATATTTTATATTTTATATTTTATATTTTATATTTTATATTTTATATTTTATATTTTATATTTTATATTTTATATTTTATATTTTATATTTTATATTTTATATTTTATATTTTATATTTTATATTTTATATTTTATATTTTATATTTTATATTTTATATTTTATATTTTATATTTTATATTTTATATTTTATATTTTATATTTTATATTTTATATTTTATATTTTATATTTTATATTTTATATTTTATATTTTATATTTTATATTTTATATTTTATATTTTATATTTTATATTTTATATTTTATATTTTATATTTTATATTTTATATTTTATATTTTATATTTTATATTTTATATTTTATATTTTATATTTTATATTTTATATTTTATATTTTATATTTTATATTTTATATTTTATATTTTATATTTTATATTTTATATTTTATATTTTATATTTTATATTTTATATTTTATATTTTATATTTTATATTTTATATTTTATATTTTATATTTTATATTTTATATTTTATATTTTATATTTTATATTTTATATTTTATATTTTATATTTTATATTTTATATTTTATATTTTATATTTTATATTTTATATTTTATATTTTATATTTTATATTTTATATTTTATATTTTATATTTTATATTTTATATTTTATATTTTATATTTTATATTTTATATTTTATATTTTATATTTTATATTTTATATTTTATATTTTATATTTTATATTTTATATTTTATATTTTATATTTTATATTTTATATTTTATATTTTATATTTTATATTTTATATTTTATATTTTATATTTTATATTTTATATTTTATATTTTATATTTTATATTTTATATTTTATATTTTATATTTTATATTTTATATTTTATATTTTATATTTTATATTTTATATTTTATATTTTATATTTTATATTTTATATTTTATATTTTATATTTTATATTTTATATTTTATATTTTATATTTTATATTTTATATTTTATATTTTATATTTTATAT
Organism: Musca autumnalis; assembly: GCF_047663935.1. Lineage (NCBI taxonomy): Eukaryota > Metazoa > Arthropoda > Insecta > Diptera > Muscidae > Musca > Musca autumnalis. The sequence continues at coordinate 23,394,685 of NW_027412088.1, forward strand.
TTTATATTTTATATTTTATATTTTATATTTTATATTTTATATTTTATATTTTATATTTTATATTTTATATTTTATATTTTATATTTTATATTTTATATTTTATATTTTATATTTTATATTTTATATTTTATATTTTATATTTTATATTTTATATTTTATATTTTATATTTTATATTTTATATTTTATATTTTATATTTTATATTTTATATTTTATATTTTATATTTTATATTTTATATTTTATATTTTATATTTTATATTTTATATTTTATATTTTATATTTTATATTTTATATTTTATATTTTATATTTTATATTTTATATTTTATATTTTATATTTTATATTTTATATTTTATATTTTATATTTTATATTTTATATTTTATATTTTATATTTTATATTTTATATTTTATATTTTATATTTTATATTTTATATTTTATATTTTATATTTTATATTTTATATTTTATATTTTATATTTTATATTTTATATTTTATATTTTATATTTTATATTTTATATTTTATATTTTATATTTTATATTTTATATTTTATATTTTATATTTTATATTTTATATTTTATATTTTATATTTTATATTTTATATTTTATATTTTATATTTTATATTTTATATTTTATATTTTATATTTTATATTTTATATTTTATATTTTATATTTTATATTTTATATTTTATATTTTATATTTTATATTTTATATTTTATATTTTATATTTTATATTTTATATTTTATATTTTATATTTTATATTTTATATTTTATATTTTATATTTTATATTTTATATTTTATATTTTATATTTTATATTTTATATTTTATATTTTATATTTTATATTTTATATTTTATATTTTATATTTTATATTTTATATTTTATATTTTATATTTTATATTTTATATTTTATATTTTATATTTTATATTTTATATTTTATATTTTATATTTTATATTTTATATTTTATATTTTATATTTTATATTTTATATTTTATATTTTATATTTTATATTTTATATTTTATATTTTATATTTTATATTTTATATTTTATATTTTATATTTTATATTTTATATTTTATATTTTATATTTTATATTTTATATTTTATATTTTATATTTTATATTTTATATTTTATATTTTATATTTTATATTTTATATTTTATATTTTATATTTTATATTTTATATTTTATATTTTATATTTTATATTTTATATTTTATATTTTATATTTTATATTTTATATTTTATATTTTATATTTTATATTTTATATTTTATATTTTATATTTTATATTTTATATTTTATATTTTATATTTTATATTTTATATTTTATATTTTATATTTTATATTTTATATTTTATATTTTATATTTTATATTTTATATTTTATATTTTATATTTTATATTTTATATTTTATATTTTATATTTTATATTTTATATTTTATATTTTATATTTTATATTTTATATTTTATATTTTATATTTTATATTTTATATTTTATATTTTATATTTTATATTTTATATTTTATATTTTATATTTTATATTTTATATTTTATATTTTATATTTTATATTTTATATTTTATATTTTATATTTTATATTTTATATTTTATATTTTATATTTTATATTTTATATTTTATATTTTATATTTTATATTTTATATTTTATATTTTATATTTTATATTTTATATTTTATATTTTATATTTTATATTTTATATTTTATATTTTATATTTTATATTTTATATTTTATATTTTATATTTTATATTTTATATTTTATATTTTATATTTTATATTTTATATTTTATATTTTATATTTTATATTTTATATTTTATATTTTCTTCTTCTTCTTTATTTGCGCAACCGTGTTTCGGATATATGCGATCATATTTAAGTCATTAACAGTTTTTGAATTAAAACAAATAAATAATTTTTTTTCTTTGACCTTTTTGTCACTTATCTTTCCTTTCTCTATCTTTCCCTCAGAACCATAGTATTTTTAAGCTATTATAAATCTTAGTCACATTGTTCTAATTAGCGCTAAGATACTAAGTCAATTTCCCTAATATGGAATCTGGTGTTTACTAAACTCGTAAGTAGCAGCAACTATATGACATAGTCAATTCTATCCGGTAAAGCAATTTAAAAATATTTTTTAGTAACAATTTCGCTTTCTTTACACATTAAATTTTTGTTCTCATAACATTCCCATTCTTATATTTAAACAAGTTTTTAGTTTCAGTTTTTGTCTTAATGGGCTTGACACAGAAACAAAATTGCCATGGAAATATTTTTGCCAGTATATGGTATAGAAAACGAAAACGAAATTTAGAACTCCATATAATTATGTTGGGTTTGAAACAAAAACAAAAATGCCCAACATTTAATTGTATGAAAAAAATTACAAAAAATAATTCACCCACAATTAAAGCTCATTAGCCGTTAAGTGAATATTTAAAATGTATTTCTTAAATATTTTTCCCAGCATAGGAAACAGATTTGAAGGGGAAAAAAACTATTTTCGCACACCAAATCATTTACCACATTAATTGTTGTGCATGGACATGGTTAAATAAGCAGTGACAAGACAATTTGCATTCAGCACTTTCTGATACCTATAGCCTAGAGCACTGCACCTGCAAGGTAATCAAGAAAATGTCATCGTATCCAATTGAATTGAATGTGAATATGATCACAAATAGTTTCTTATGGGAAAATTAGTAAAACTACAAAGAAGTATGTAAATGATAAATATTTTTCATTCCATATAAGATATCGGCTGTATTCAATCCCCATACCAAGTTGAAGATAGCAAATTGTTTGATGTTAAATAATAATCGATCCAAACAAATGGCAGTCAGAGGGAACCAAATCTGAACTAGAAAGCGAGGTACGCATCCACTATTTTCCAAAAAACAAAAATTCGCCAGTATTCTAAAATTTCGAACATTTAAAAGGCCTCCCAAAAATCGTCTAGAAAGGATCTTGGCATGTTCAGTTCATTAGTATCAGACACCTTGTTTTCCCTGTATACGGCCTGATAAAAAAACAAATTTCGTGAGTTACGTATGTTTGATTTTCGCATTTTTTTCTGTTATGTTGGTACACACTTCTGTTTTGAATGGGTAGTTCATTTCTGACTGATAAAATGGTTAGTCGTGCTTTGGTGTGCTCTTCGATTTTTTACTATTCGAAAGAATGGATGGCGTGGTGCATCATTAATTCTTACCACAAGGTTGTATGGTCAAAAAAATACTACCTTAAAGTAATACACCGTTTGCACGAAGAAATTCTTTAGAAACGCATCAGCTCACACATCGGTGCTTGTGCGTGAGTATTTACCGCACTTGGCCCCGCTAATTTTTTGTCCTCTATTCAAAACTGAGTTTAAAAAATAACGGTTTTTTGTCAGACCTCCCTTATCATTCGACATCGTGCAAGTCGTGCTTCCATGTGCATAACGCATCAACTCAAACATCGACGCTTGTGCGTGAGTTTTTGGCCAAAACCCAAATCGTCATCATGCCTCAAGCACCGTATTTACCGAATCGATTTTTTTCATGTTCCTAAAACTGAATTAAAAACGAACGGTTTTTTATCAGACCTCCCATATCAATCAACATCGTGCAAGTCGTGCTCTATGAGTGTTTCAAATTATTTCGTAACACAAACACACACGACAACAAAAAAATATTGCATCCACGTGACACGAAATAAGACACTTGGCTGGAAAAACGCGACTACGATCAGAAATGTACTTCATTACGAACAAATTCGATTCAGGCGAAATCGATCTAGACATGTCCGTCCGTATCGGTCATCTTCTTCGATCACCTATCCCTATAAGTTCAAATATGTTTGATTAAGCGCAGTTTAAGGGCTGTTCGAAGATCGCTTGGAAATTTGTATCGACATCATTCCACTTGGCTTTGATAACAGTTATAAATTTTTTTGGAGGCAAGTCCATTATGACCCAAAAACACTAAAAACCATGTCGGCATTATACAAAAGATGTAGGATATGCGATTTGAGTATCCGATTTGTACATAACTAAGCAAATCTTAATATTTCTTCCAAGCATACATTAAGATTCAGAATGCCTAGATCTCACAAATCGTACAAATAAAGTATAAGGGGTCTTCGAGGATCTTTTTGGATTATTTACCGATTGTCCTGAATACAATGATGTATTTGTTGGTGGACCCAAAGCCTCTAAAACCCCCCGATACGAACTAAAACGATTGAAGAGCACGAAGCAAATGAAAATTTCGCCGAAGGTAGTTCATGTGGGCCTGTTTAAAACGATATATTATTACTTCCTGGCATAATGGCCCAAAAGCTCAAAGAGTCCTGTTTAGAGACAGTCCTCCGATTGTATTGAAGTTTAATAGCGGGTAGTTTAATAGTGTCTACATAGCTATAAGACGTAGGCCCCATATGCCCCAATATTTAGGGCCACTCCTTCATGATATGTTTGTACGTGGCTGCTTCGGTGGGTTATAACCACAAAGCTATTGAAATTAGTTGAGTAACACCCTAGACAGACGGCGAAGTTAATTTGCATTAAGATGTGCATTTAATTTTAACCTGACAGACGACAGTTTCTGCATTTACGAAACAAGTGTTTGCTGTTGAGCCAAAATTACTCTGGTTTTTCGTGGCAGCTGACGTTATTCAGCTGCATTAATTTACGTATATACTCCGAGGCCCACATTTACACGATAGTAGGTTATGGCATCTGCGACTGCAACTGTGTGAATGCTATTCAAACCTGCATGATGGGCTCGCACATCTAAGTGGTGCCTTTTGTAACGTTGGACAACACTCTCTCTCTCTCTCTTGTGTTGTTCACTTATGACATAAGGAGGCACTCTGTTGCAGTTCTCAAAGCGGCATTCGGACAGGTTTGAATATTTTACATCGCGTTGCACGTATATTCGCAGACCACACTGGTCCACCTTAGCTTACCACAGACCGACCCATCTCATTATACGTGGTCAACAAGGATTCTTTATCTGCACCTCAAGTACTACCAGCTAGGGACTTGAGAACATTGCTCATACATCTTAGCTTTTTAGTTTGTGGCCGGAATTCTGATACCATCGACCATGACATTCAACTCTGTTCTCACCCCTGCCGTCGTTGTGGTGAACAGAGTGGCCGTAGGTTTATTGCCGGATATTTGGCGAATATTCCTCGCGTGGAAAAAGTTAGTAAAATCAGTCAAATAGCAGTTCAGCTTTTCACAAATGTCATCGGGGTAGGTACCTGATGAGCCTTAGACTTTTGGGGTAGTTTGTGGTCGGAATTTTGTCACCATCGATCAAAAGATTCAGCTCAGTGCCCATCTCCGCAGTGAACAAAGTGGCCGTATATTTCGTGGTGGATATTTGCATGTGTAAAAAGGTAGCAACATCGTTCAAATATGATCATTGGGGAAAGTATCCGACGACAAGACCGTAGAACCATCCACGTAAGTAACGACCTCAATCCCATCTGGAGGTCTTGAAAAACAGAAAAAGTTACGGGTTAAAGTGTTCCAGAGATATCAAATCACCTAAGGAAACTCCCTATTTCAACCTACGATACTTCAATTGCTTGTTTCTGAAATCCACGTACGACTGACGTCGAAATATATAATTGAGTATTCAAACTTTGCAAACTTGGCCGGAGGATAGTCTGCACGATGTCCTCAAACAGCGTGGAGTGCTTGACAGTAACAAAGGCTTTTGATAAGTCTAGCGTAATCAACACTTCAAGGCTTGTTCTGGTTGAGTCCTCGACTAATATGTGTGGAGATGGCGTGCAGCACTGCTGTTGTTCTGTGCTGCTTACGGAACCCATGCTAATGATCGAAAATTAAATTGCTTATTCTGACGCGGGCAGGCCTCAAGGGCCATTTTTAAGGGTCACAAAAGTGAAATCAGCCTCTACGATTCACATTTGCTGGCATCCTTGACTAGCTTTAGTAACGGGACCACCCTGCTCATTTTCCAAACCTTGGCCACATTGTGGATGGCAAACGACAGGTGAGATAACCAATTTCCGGCTCATCCAGCTGTTTCAACATTAGGCCTCAGAGCCTAACACTTTGCAACATCATCTTCTCCCGCTGAGGAGGAAACTCCTCCTCGGAGGGAAGACTCTTCTCTTCTTCTATCCAGGATTCGACAGTGACTTAGCCGTTGCCCATAATTCCCTAGTTACGCCTTCAATTTGTAACTCTTCAGATGATTTAGCCACTTTACCGACCAACCTAATAACAACTTCCAGTGCCAGCTTCCTAGCTTATCTCGCTCATTTGCTAGTCCCACCGCCTTTGCTGGGAAATTGTGCCTCACTTCCGGTATTCGATCAGCATGTATATAGCTAGCGGCTGTAGCTGTGGTGATGTCTCGGAACATCCTTTCTGCTGCCCGAACGTCAGAAGGGTTGGACCATTATCTGAAGTGGTAGATATGAAGCATCTGCAGCTAAGATGCTGTCTTGGAACGTCCTCCTTGCTACCTAAATATCAGAACGGTTGGGCAGTTCTCTGAAGCGGTGATTGGTGAACCCTCTGAAACTAGACCAATTAGTTTTTCCTTGATTAATGAAAGTGCGGAGTTCAGAGGTAATGAAATGATGGAGACGATAATATGGCGATGGTCTGACCCAAGAGAAATGAAGGGTTGCCAAGGACGTCATTTGTGAGACCCAGTGACACGATCGTTATGTCTGGTGAACTATGACACAGTCCGCAAATTCTGATAGAGGCGTTCTCATTGACCGTACAAAACGTAAAGCTAGCAGACAGCGTTACACCAGTCACAACTCATGATCGACATTGAATGTCCCTAAGTCCGATCGGTTATGATCTTCGAAAGGCGGGCTAATGTTGGACATATAACCTGGAATACAGCTATTAATCAGTGGGGTGTGTACGTTAAGCAAATCTACCTCGGTGTTAAACACCTCACTGATATCCTCATACATTCCTTATACGGATCATTAGGGCCAGACTCAAGTGAGATAGCTCTGAACAGACTGATGCAACAGAAAACCTAGTTCCCATATACAAGTACCCTTAGATTTTACCTATTTCGAGGGTTTTGGCAACATTTTCCAATCGATTTGGCTGAAAATGTGTATTTTGATTTTGTTGGAAAAAAATCAAGGAAAAAAATCCTCCAGACAACTGTCAACATAGGTATATATTTTGGAATACCCCCCTTTTAACGGTAGCTCCCGAGTCCATGCTCTCAATCGATATTGTCTGGGTGCTGACAAATTTCAAATGGAGGTTGTGGTATTAATTCAGAAGAGCAAAACTCCAAAAGGGTTTTGACTTCTCAGTCTCAATTTGGAGTCGATCTAGCCATGTCCGTCCGTCTGTCTGTCTGTCCTGCTGGATGGAGCGCACGATAACTCTCGAACGGAAGAACCGATTCGATTCAATTTTTGGCTTTCGTAATACTTTGCCCAAACTAAGTTTAAGTTCGAAGATGAGCTACATCGGTCCACTCCTTCCGGTACCTCCCCCACATAAGTTCGAAAATGTTCGGAAAAATTGTGCTAACGATAACTCTTAAAGTAAGTAACCGATCTGCTCCATACTTTACACATCGTGAACTTTCTACCAGACATAGATGAGGTTCCAATACGGTCTCAATAGGGCCACTCCTTCGGGTACCTCCCACACAAAATTTCGGAAAAGTTCGGTTTAGGGCCTGGTCTCGAATCGCTTTGATTTTGGTTGTAGCAACTTATATTCAGTGCCCTCTATACGACGGTGCAAGTTTTATCTGTAGGAAGTCCATATTTCCTGAGAAAATAGCCTGAAAGTTGCAAAAAACCCCTTTGACACCGTGTGTAGTGGTTGCAGCGCAAGATAACTCTCCAATGGATCTGCCGATACGGTCCAAAATTTGGCCTTCGTAATATTTTGTCGAAACATAGTTAAAATTGAAAGATAAGCCATATCGGTCCACTCCTTCAGGTACCTCCCCCACAAAAGTTCAAAAATGTTCGGAAAAATTGTGCGCACGATAACTCTTGCAGGGAGTGAACGATTTGATCCATACTTTCCACATCATAATATATCTACCAGATATAGATCAGGTTCGAATATGGACTACATTTGTCCAATCCCTCGGGTACCTCCCACACAACATTTCGGATAGATTCACTTTAAGACCTGCTCTCGAGACACTTTGATTTCTGTTGAAGCAACTTGCATTCGCTACCTCAATTACGACGATATATGTTTTTTCAGGGGCAAGTCCGTACTTCTTGAGGAAACAGCCCGAAAGGTGTAAAAACCCCTATATGTAGTCGCTGGAGAGCACGAAAACTTCTTCTTCCCCTTAGGGTACCTCCTACACAAATTTCAACATTCGTGTAATGCAGTTTAGGGTCTCTTCGAAGATGCTTTGCAAATGAACGCCGATGCTGTTCATTGTGGTCCTGCTGTTTACAGTCATATTATGTTTTCCGTGGACAAGTCCATGCTTCCTGGCATACAAGTCCAAAAGTTATAAGATAACCCACTGAAATAACCAGTGTAACCAATATATATCAAAAATATATGACTCTCAAAATCAGATCCACATCCTATGTCGTCTATTCATTTAAGTAGCCCCTCCGCAAAACTAATCCAGATTATCGTCGGCAAGTTCAAAGGTACAAAATGGCCATAAAATTCTAAAAAGACCCGAAATACATTCGATCTGTCCGTAGATTAATATTTCCATTCACATTGGCTGAGGGTATATCTCTGTTGGCAAAGTCGACTGATTCTTTTTTACTTGTTTTTATACCCTCCACCATAGTATGGAGGGTATATTAAGTTTGTTTTTCCGTTTGTAACGCATTGAAATACTCATTTGCGACCCTATAAAGTATATATATTCTTGATCAGGGTAAAATTCTGAGTCGATCTGTGCACGTCCGTCCTTCCGTCTTTGGTAATCTCTCTAGCATCCACAAAAATGGAGATAGATCGCTGAAATTTTGGGAAAATGCGTCTTTTGCTTGCAGGCAGGTGAAGTTCGATTATGGGCTATATCGATCCACGTTTTGGTATAGCCCCCCATATAACGGTACCCCCGATTTACGGAATATTGACGTTTTTAGCTGAATGTTCAGACCGATTTAGCTATAAATTGACATTTAGGGTTCTTAAGTGTCAATAAACTTATATAACAAAACTAGTGGACATAGGTCCATGTTTTGGTATAGCCCCCATAAAACGGTACCCCCGATTTACGGTATTTTGACGTTTTTAGCTAAATTTTCAGACCGATGTCGCTATAATTTGACATTTAGGGTTCTTAAGTGTCAATAAACTTATATAACAAAAGTTGTGGACAAAGGTCCACGTTTTGGTATAGCCCCCATATAACGGTACCCCCCGATTTACGGTATTTTCAAGTTTTTAGCTACATTTTCAGACCGATTTAGCTATAATTTGACATTTAGGATTCTTAAGTGTCAATAAGCTTATATAAAAAAAGTTGTGGACATAGATCCACGTTTTGGTATAGCCCTCCATATAACGGTACCCCGATTTACGGTATATTGACGTTTTTAGCTGCATGTTCAGACCGATTTAGCTATAAATTGACATTTAGGGTTCTTAAGTGTCAATAAACTTATATAACAAAACTAGTGGACATAGGTCCATGTTTTGGAATAGCGCCTATATAACGTTACCGCCTGATTTCAGGTATTTTGACGTTTAAACCGAACTAGCAGTAATTTGACATTTGAAGTTCTTAGTGGTCACAACACCTCTCCATCAAAAATTGTCAACATAAGTCCATGTTCGGATATAGCTCCCATATAACGGTACCTCCCAATTTTCAGTAATTTTGCAATTTTAGCTACAATTTTTAACCGAACTAACTGTAATTTGACATTTGAAGGTTGTAGTGGTCACCACACATCTGCATCAACTTTGAGGATTTTACTTAAAATGTTTAATCAACGTAGGTCCATGTTTTGGTATAGCCCCAAAACAAACCTCCCATAAAAAAGGGCCTCCCGAATGAAGCATTTTATGTACATTATCTGACATTTTAACGTACCCACTTAAAGTTGGGGACAGGAATGAAAACTAATTATTCCATTTTAGTTCAGTTCGGCCGAACGCTTTTTTACTTGTTTTTTTTATTTTATAACAAAGTAGATATGGGATTGCCAAGTCTACATTCCGAACCGATTTGGTATGGTATGGGAGCTCCAAAAAGTTTGGCCTGAGGACCCAAAACTCTTTTGGAGTTTTGATCTACTAACCGAAGACTATCAACCCCACTTAGAATTTCCCACCCTCCAGATTGACTGTTTTACAGTGTTATGCGTAATTGTTAAATGTTCGGTCCTCAGTAATTTCGAATAATATTATTCTACACCTGCAGCTGCTTCTAGATTTATTTTCTTACTTTAAATTTACCTCATGTTGGTAGTTGGCAGCAAAAGCTCGGCTCTGTTGAACGAACATATCTTTATTAACTGATTCATGTTTTGAGATTTCATTCAACCATGTAAAGATTTTTATTGGCCTCCGACTATATTCAAAATCCCATTGTCAGATGGTAATTATGATTTAACTCCCCTTCATGTAGGCTTTTTATTGTTGTCGAAATAATATTTTAATTTTTTTTAATATAGCATTACATATATAATTTCATTATTTGAAAATTCTATAAAAAAATGAAAACCTTTTAGCGACCCTAATAAAAACAAAAATGCCTGTTAATGGCAGGCAGCGAGTAGTCAATGGAACTTAAACAACAAAATTTGGCAATTACTTTTATTTTCTTCTTCATTGGTTTCACAATAGCAGCAACAACAACAATAGCAGCAGCAACAATAATTGGTCTCAGTGACAAATAAACAAAGTACATACTTAGTATGGCAACAAGTTGCTGCTCGTCAATTAGCCAAGAGCCGGTGTTCGTATTTCATTGGTGTGGCGGTGTGTGCGTTATGACATTAAAGATGACCTTGATCGCAAAGCGACAGAGCCCAGGGCACAATTGAGTGTTTCACATGGCTGACATTCATTGTTTTTTTTTTGGGTTTTCGAAATGTTGGTTTTGATTATGCTGAGGCCAAATTTTAAGAAATATCCACGCTGACTAACAAAAAAGATGTTATGACTTTGTCGGCTCAATGATTGAAATTTCAGGGGTCATATTCTAAAACATTAACCTCAGGTAATATACAAACTAAATATTTTCATATGATATATTCCACACACAAACACTCGCTATTTCATTGCAATATCAAAGGTTAATTCCATAAACACACAATTTTATTTAAAACGATAATAACGTCTTAATTACGCTCCGCAACAACAACCCTTCAGCACTTTTTAACGTTTTACGATTTCACATTGAAAATAAGTTTTTAATTCCATGCCATATTTTTTGTTTTATTCAAATATTGATAAATAGTTTTTTTTCTGTTTTTCTGTTAGCATTTTATATCCCAGCTCTGATTGTCTAAGACGTTTATCATTCGTTTAAATACTTATTACGCAATCCACACAGTAGTCACTTTTAATTGTCAGATTTTCCATTTCAACTTTGTTGCTGTTGCAGCAGCCAATCGCCACCACCATCCACCGCCATCAATTTGCATGTTAAGCATTTTTCTTCTCGGCGGAATAATTATTTTAGTTACTGTTGTTGTAATATTTTTTTATTATCAATTAAAGGCAAAAGTCAAAAGGGCAAAAGTCCGAAATAAAACAATCAAAACATTAAAAAAAACAACTACAACTTGTCTAGAAAATCACTTTGGCGTGCCAGATGCCCGAGAACGAGAAAAAAACTGCTGCGAATAAAAGGGCTCTTTGTTAAATTCTTCACGTTGAATATTCCCGGTTTTGTTTACTTTTCGGTTGTACGTTTTGTTTTGACTATTTTATTTAAATAAAAATTGTTGAATGTTAAACAAAAAAGATTGCAAACAAATTACGACATAATCTGTAGTTAGCACGGCGTGAGTAATTGACTCGCAAAAAAAGGAAAACTGTTGCAAAGAATAGTTTTAAAAGCAAAACAAAACAAACAAAAATTAATTGGCAAAGAGAAATTAGAAATTGGTATTACATAATTTTTCGCTTAGGGATCACGATCTTAATATTAATATGATTTTTCGAACAGAATCATTGGATTGAGTTTCGTGGATTTTTAAAAAAATATTTTTTCAAGATTTTTTTTAAATTACTTTTTTGTTTTGTTTTATTAATATGTATTCTAGAAATCGATTTTTCAATATTTATTAAAAGCGGATTTTTTAGAAATATTTCTTCAAGAATTTGTGCATTTTTTAGAAATATTTTTTTCAAGAATTGTGGATTTAAAATAAGAAAGAAATCTTTTATTAAAAAAAATAAGAAATCTGGGCTTATCAAAAATGTTTTTTAAAAAATTGTGGAATTTTTATAAAATTTTTTTCATAGACCATGGATTTAAAACAAAAATTCAAGAAATCGTGGAATTTTTTTAAATATTTTCTTTTTCAAAAATTAAGGATTTTTTTAAAAAAATGTTTCAAAGATTTTGGATTTAACAAAAAAATCAATAAATCGTAGCAACCTAAGAATTCAAAAGGCCTAGATTTTCTAAAGATTTTTTGTAGCAACCTATGAAGACAAAATCCGTGGATATTTTAAAGATTTGTTGTAGCAACCTAAGAAGACAAAAGGCTTGGATTTTTTAAAGATTTTTAGGAGCAACCTAAGAAGACAAAAAGCGTGGATTTTTTTAAAGATTTTTTGTAGCAACCTTAGAAGGCGAAACGCTTGGATTTTTTAAAGATTTTTAGGAGCAGTCTAAGAAGACCAAAGATGTGGCTTAGGATTAAAGTTCAAACATGTTGCGGAGGAGGTACTTAAAGGAATGGACATAGTCCATTATGGAAGTGGATCTCATTTTGGGCGTCATATATTTTCGATAGATATCGCGCCCACTAGGCATTAGAAATAGCTATCAAGTTGCCGATCATCAGCATGGATTCCGTAAGAAGCACAGCACGACAACAGCGCTGTGATAGAACAGTGATGGTGGCGCTTGACTTATCAAAAGCCTTTGATACTGTCAAGCACTCCACGCTGTTCGAGGACATCGAGCAGACAACCCTCCGGCCAAGTCTGAAACGTTGGATAATCAACTATATGTGTGGGCGCCAGTCGTATGTGGAATTCAGGAACAAGAAATCCCGTAGAGTGAAACAGGGAGTTCCCCAAGGAGAGGTGATATCTCCGGAACTGTTTAACCTCTACCTTTCCTGTATTCCGCCCCCTCCAGACGGCATTGAGATCGTAACGTATGCGGATGATTGTACGATCCTGGCGGCAGGTACCTACCCTGATGACATCTGTGAGAGACTGAACTCCTATTTAACCGATCTTACCACATTTTTCCACGCGAGGAATATGCAGATATCTGCCACTAAATCGACGGCCACTCTGTTCACCACATGTACGGCGCAGTATAGAAGAGAGTTGAATATCAGGGTCGATGGTAGCAGAATTCCGACCACAAACTGCCCCAAAATTCTAGGGGTCACATTCGACACCACTTTCACGTCGTCCGCGCATGCCGGAGCTATCTGCGATAAAATGAAATGTAGGAACAAGGTCCTCAAGTCACTAGCCTGCAGCACTTGGAGTGCAGATAAAGTAACCTTGTTGACCACGTATAAAGCGATAGGTCGGTCTGTGGTAAGCCATGCGGCGCCAGTTTGGTCCCCGAATTTATGTGACACGCAGTGGGATAAGATTCAAATTTGTCAGAACGCCGCCCTGAGAACAGCAACAGGGTGCTTCCTCAAATCTACAGTGGACCATCTACATGAGGAGGCAAAGATTCTTCCAGTACGACAACATAATGAGATGCTATCGTTGCAGTACTTGCTCGGGTGTTACCGTGAGAGCCATCCCAATCACCATCTGCTGGTCACCGATACACCCAGGCATATCAAGAAGGATATTCATGCTCTAGAGACGACGGTCCAAAAATATAGGAGAGAACCTCTAGATCAATAGGCATATCAAACAGGTTTGAACAGCATTCACACGGACACAGTTGCCAAGGCCTTAAGCAATTATAGTGTGAATAAAGTCCTCGAAATACATCCCCCATCTATTGCAGCTGAGGAGCGTCAGCTGCCACGACAAACTAGAGTAGTTTTGGCTCAACTACTCTCGGGATATTGCAGTCGCCTAAATTCCTATTGGGCGGGAATCGATCGCACCGTGCAAGACATCTGCCCAGTATGCGGCATGGGCCCGCACGATACTAAGCACCTATTCAACTGCTCCGCCAAGCCTACTCATCTGACTCCAGTGGATCTGTGGTTACATCTCATCGAAATAGCCAACTTCCTGCAACTGGAGATAGACCCAGAGCCAGATGGAACAGGAGAACGAACATACAAACATAATAATAAAACACTGTTACAACAACAACAACTATTCATTTCAGTGGGTCATCGTATAACGTTTGGACCAGTATGCCAAGAAGCATGGACTTGTCCACCGATTACATAACATCACCACAGCAAACAGCATCGGTATACATTTCCAAAGGATCTTCGAACATACTCTAAACTGCACTTAGAAAAATGTTGAACTTTTGTGAGGGAGGACCAATATGGGCCAGTTTAGGAATTAAACTAAATTTGAGCAAAATATTAGGAGATCCAAAGTTTGGACCAAATTGGTTGATACGTTCAGGAGATATCGTGCATACGATTTTAGTGACATTTTTAAATATTGGGTGGAAGTACCAGAAATTGTGGACGGGTATTGGCCATCTTCGAACTGAAACAAAGTTTGCGCACAATATGATGATTCGAGAGTTATCGTTATCGTGCTTTCCAGCCACTACATATGGTGTGATAGGGGTTTTTTTTACACCGATCGGGATATTTTCTCTAGAAGTATGGACTTGCCGCTGAAAAAACTTTTACCGTCGTAATTGCTTCAACAAAGATCAAAATGATTCGGGAGCAGGTCTTAAAGTGAACTTATCCGAAATTTTGTGTGGGAGGTACTTGAGGGAGTGGACATATATAGTCCATATTCGGACCTAATCTATATCTGGTAGATATATTAGGATGTGTAAAGTATGGAACAAATCGGTCACTCACTTTAAGAGTGGACACAAATTTTCCTAAGATTTTACAACTTTTGTGGGGAGGTACCTGAAGGGGTGGACCGATTTGGCTTGTCTTCGAACTTAAACTAAGTTGGCACTAAATGTTATGAAGGCCACATTTTGGAAAGAATCAGCAGATCCGTTTGAGAGTTATCTTGCGCTCCAACCACTACACATGGGGTCATAGGCATTTTCTACAACTTTCAGGCTATTTCCTCAAGAATTATAGACTTGCCCCTGATGAAACTTCTACAGTCGTATGGGGGGCAGTGAATACAAGTTGCTAAAACAAAAATCAAAGCGATTCGAGAGCAGGTTCTAAACTGAACTTATCCGAAATTTTGAGTCCATATTGGAACTTCATCTAAGTCTGGTAGACATTTCACGAGTTGCAAATTATGGACCGAATCGGTTACTTCCTTCAAGAGTTATCGTATTTTCAGAACATTTCCGAAATTTCGTGGGGAGGTACCGGAAGGAGTGGTCCGATATAACCCATCTTCGAACTTAAATTAAGTTTGGACAAAATATTATGAAAGCTAAATTTTTGGCCGAATCGGTTGATCCGTTCGAGAGTTATCGTGCGTCCAGACAGACGGACGGACATTGCTAAATCGACTCCAAATTATCTGGAACGGATTTCGTCCAAACATACTTGGGGTCTAAAACCATTATTTCAATGAGGCACATTTTGCCCGTATGAAAGTGTATATACCCTCGTTAGCATAAATGCTGAGGGCATAAAAATATCTCGAAAAAGTCCAAGTATTCATAAAAAATATGGATTACTTAACTTTTTGAATATTTCTTTAAGGAGATTATTATTTAAAGAGTGGATTTTTTAAATATATTTTAAGAATTCGTGGATTTTGTAAAAAATATTTTTTAAGAATTTTAAGTATTCGTGGATTTTTTAAAAATATTTTTTTTATATTTTTTATGAATTCGTGGATTTTTTAAATATATTTTTTTATGAATTCGTGGATTTTTTAAATATATTTTTTTAAGAATTCTTGGATTTTGTTTAAGATATCGGGGATTATTTAAAAATATTTTTCAAGATATTTTTAGAAATTCGTGAATTAAAAAAATAAGAACTCGTGGATTTTTTAAAAATACTTTCTTAAGAATTTGTGGATTTTGTAAAAAATATGTTTTAAGAATTCGTGGATTTTTATACCCTCCACCATAGGATGGGGGTATATTAAGTTTGTCACTACGTTTGTAACTACTCGAAATAATCATTGTAGACCCCACAAAGTATATATATTCTTGATCAGCGTGCAATTCTACATCGATATAGCCATGTCCGTCCGTCTGTCCGTCTGTGGAAATCACTCTAGCGTCCGAACGGATTGACGTAGGTTGATGAAATTTTGGGAAAATATGTTATATTTACGTAGGACTTTTGGTATTGAAAGCGGGCTATGTAGGTCCACGCTTTCGTATAGCCCCCATACAAAATGACGCGTGACGCGTCGTCGTTTTAAGGAATTTTTAAGATATTTGGCCCATTTTACCACCGAATTGGTTGTAATTCGGTACTTTGTGTCTCCAGGGGCCAAAAAATATTCCTACCAAAGTTGGGTTATATAGGTCCACGTTTTGGTATAGCCCCCATATAAGGCCCAATATAAAGTACGCGTCATTTTAATATATTTTGAATGTATTAGACCCATTTGACCACAGAATTGGTTGTAATTTGGTATTTTGTGTCTTCAGAGGCCAGAAAACATTCCTACCAAAGTTGGGTTATATAGGTCCACGTTTTGGTATAGCCCCCATATAAGACCCCTTATAAAGTACGCGTCATTTTAATATATTTTGAATGTACTAGACCCATTTGGCCAAAGAATCGGTTGTAACTTTGTATTTTGTGTTTCCAGAGGCTAAGAAACATTTCTACCATAAAATGTTTATATAGGTCCACGTGTTGATATAGCCCCCATAATACAATATCTCCCGATTTTCGATATTTTGAACGTTTTAGCCTCATTATCACACCGAGATGGCTGAAATTTGGTATTTAGTCTTCTTTAGGCGTATAAAACTTTCCCCCAGAAATTTGTAGGTATAGGTCCACGCCATCATATAGCCCCCATAGAACGGTACCTTCCAAATTTCGGTATTTTGAAGGTTGTGGCCACATTAATGCACCGAAATGGCTGAAATTTGTGGTGGAGGGTATAAAAAGTTCGGCCCGACCGAACTTAACGCTTTTCTTACTTGTTTAAAAATATTTTCTATAAATTCGTGGATTTTTTAAAAATATTTTCTATGAATTCGTGGATTTGCTTAAAAATATTTTTTATGAATTCGTGGATTTGTTTAAAAATATTTTTTATGAATTCGTGGATTTTTTTAAATATTTTTTCATGAATTCGAGGATTTGTTTAAATTTTTTTTATGAATTCGTGTTTTTTTTTAATATTTTTTAAGAATTAGTGATTTTTTTAATAATTCGTGGATTTTTAAAGATATTTTTCAAGAATTCTTGGACTTTTTTAAGATATCGTAGATTATTTAAAATTATTTTTTAAGAATGTGTGGAATATTTAAAAATATTATTTTAAGAATGTGTTGATTATTTAAAAATATTTTTGTTTTAAACATCATGGATTTTGTTAATTTTTTTTGTTTTAATTGGATGGATTGAATGGATTTCGTTAAGAATATTATTTGTTTTTAAATATCGTGCATTATTTTAAAATATTTTTTTAAGAATGCTGGATTTTTTAAAACTATTTTGTTAAGAATTCGTGGATTATTTTAAAATATTTTTAAGAATTCATGGATTGTTCAAAAATATTTTTTTTTTCGGAATTCGTGGATTGTTTAAAAATATTTTTTTAAGAATTCGTGGATTTTAAAGGATTTGTTAAGATTTTTTTATATTTTTATTATTTAAAGATTTTATTAAGAATTCGTGGATTTTTTAAAAATATGTTCTAAGAATTTGTGGATTTTACAAAAAAAAATTAAGAATTCGTGGATTTTCAAAAAATTTGTTTTAAAAATTCCTGCATTTTTTAAATACTTTTTAAGAATTTGTGGATCGTTTTAAAAATATTTTTTAAGAATTCGTGGATTTTTTAAATTTTTTTTAAGAATTCGTTGATTTTTTTATAAATATTTTTTAAGAATTCGTGGATATTTTAATTTTTCGTGTTTTTCCTAATATTTATTTTAAGAATTCGTGTTT
Source organism: Musca autumnalis (assembly GCF_047663935.1). Classification (NCBI taxonomy): domain Eukaryota; kingdom Metazoa; phylum Arthropoda; class Insecta; order Diptera; family Muscidae; genus Musca; species Musca autumnalis. The sequence continues at coordinate 23,413,043 of NW_027412088.1, forward strand.
TTTTTTTAAATATTTTTTTAAGAATTCGTGGATTTTTTAATTTTTTAAAGAATTCGTGGATTTTTTTAAAAACATTTTTTAGGAATTCGTGTTTTTTTTTTAATATTTTTTAAGAATTCGTGGTTTTTACAGTGTTTTATTTAATTTTAAATATTTTTTTAAAATTCGTAGATTTTTTAATTTTTTAAAGAATTCGTGATTTTTTAAATATTTTTTTTTAAGAATTCGTGATTTTTACAGTGCTTTATTTAATTTTAATTATTTTTTTAAGAATTAGTAGATTTTTATTTTTTTTAAGAATCCGAGGATTTTTATTTTTGTTTAAGAATTCGTTGATTTTTTTAAAAATATTTTTTAGGAGTTCGTGTTTTTTAATATTTTTAAGAATTAGTTGTGTGCCACCGTGGTGGAATGGTATGCACACCCGCCTTGCACACTAAAGGTCGTGGGTTCAATTCCCCGGCCAGGCAACATCAAAAATTTCAACGGTGGCAAAATACCCCTCAGTAATGTTGGCGACATTTCCTGAGTATTTCAACCATGTAAAACTTCTCTACAAGTGGTGTCTTAGACACGCCGTTCGAACTCGGCGATAGACTGTAGGTCCCATATCATTGAGCTAATATGAATCGGGGTGCACTCATTGTTATGAGAGAAGTCACCCTTGTCCCGTATGGGATGTTTGTGGAACAATTATTATATATAAGAATTAGTGTTTTTTAAAGACATTTTTTTTAAGAATTCGTGGATTTTGTTAAAAATATTTTTTTAAAAATTCTTGGATTTTGTAAAAAATATTTTTCTAAAAATCCTTGGATTTTGTAAAAAATTATTTTAAGAATTCGTGGATTTTGTAAAAAATATTTTTTAAGAATTCGTGGAATTTGCAAAAAAATATTTTTTAGAAATTGTTAATTTTGTAAAAAATATTTTTTAGAAATTGTGAATTTTGTAAAAAATATTTTTTTAGAAATCGTGAATTTTGTATAAAATATTTTTTAGAAATTGTGAATTTGTAAAAAATATTTCTTTAACACTAGATTTATACGTTAAATAGAACATCAGAATATTCATTGTCTTAATTATTTTTATTTCTAACGCTGAAATAATCGAACACAAATCAATTTGTTCTATGCTCTGTTCATTTCAATCTTTTACTCCCTCAATCATTATTCTGCATTTTATATTCACTATCAGTTCAAACATTTTGAATATTAATATTATCGTCAGTATCTTGCAAAAAAAAATGATGCTGCAAAATTTACATTTTAAATATTTTTCTATTAACAAAGAAAAAAAATTGATGCCATGACCAACCAATTGCCACACATTTGCCATCTCTGAACTCTGAAGACAACAGAGAGAAATACTGAAACTGATGCTGATGATTTAGCCAGAGCAAAAACAAAAAGTAATAACAAAAAAGCGATTTTAGTTTCTTAATAGCCAAGTGTATGAGAACGCGCTTTTTAGGTTTACTTAATTCAAATGCATGAATAACAAAAAATTTGTTTTTGCTTAATTTTTTTTTGTATGCCACCTTGACCGGGGTCAAGAGTATATATTTTGTCGTCTGTGTTTGTTGTTGGGAGAATGCAAAAGCAGCATCTCTTAATTTGTACCCTGTAGGGACTGTGGCCAATTTAAAGCTCACTTAAGGTTGGCTTTTTTTTAAACATAAGTGGCATTTTATCGATCATTTTGCCTTATGCCAACTGACTAATTTTACAAGGCGATGAGCGCCTGAGTGGTCAGTATTGTCCAACGCCAGATAACTTTTCGACTGATAATAAACTAACTTTTTTTTGCCTATTTTTAGTCAGTTTAAAACATAATGTGAAAAAAAAAAACAATTTTTGTTTCTGTGTGTTTTTTATTTTTGACTTTTCATATTCTCTCTCTCCCCCTCTTTGCCTCTCTCTCTCTCTCTTTTTGTTAGAGAGAAGAAGGGGCAAATTTGTATATTTCCTTTGGGTTCCTTTTTAATTCCAGAATAATACGAGTAATATGTACGAATATGTTCAGTCCATCAACACTGTATTCTATAACTGGATGCTGCATTTATACGAAGAATATTAAGAAAAAGCAAGTGCGAATTATTTATACATTTGTGCCTAATTTCTTCGACAAACACAAATACTTTGCAGACGGTACATGTTTCTGTTTTCAGAGTGGTTAATCTCTAGATAACTTTTCGACTAACTTTTTATTGGTCGAAAAGTTATCTTGACATGGACAATTGCCGAAAATTTTTTCTGTTCAAAGTGGTTCATCTCTAGATAACTTTTCAGCCAGTTTTTAGTCAGTTTAAAAATTATCGATCTATTATCAATCATTTGATCAACTGGTTAATAAAAGTCCGACAGGGTATCTATAAGATGATGTGCAAGTGAGTGCAGTTCTTCACAGATACATTCACTAGAAATGATCTTTTGGTTAGTATTGTAATTAGTAAGAGATTTTTTATGTTCGTCATGTTAACTAGTTCAGTTACATAGTTCAACATTTTTCTCTTAAAAATGGTGGGAAAGGTAACTTTCATTCCCTTTAAAAAAATTGGAAAATGACCACAATTTTTTAAAACAAAATTTTCATTCGTTTGGAAATTATGAATGTTAATCACAATCCTACCTTTTTAGCCGTATGGTGACTAACCAACCACACATTGTTTACATTTTATTTTTACATTTCAATGAATTATCTGATATTTGAAGAAAATATTTATTTTTTTAACAATGTGTTAAAAATTCACATCACGTTGTATCAAGTGATATTATCGCTTGCAAAAAAAAAAATCAACAAAAAATACAAACCAATTTTGTTTAAAATGTTTGCCATTTAATGTGACATAAAAGTTTACAATTTTTATTTCATGTCTTTTTAACGGTTGACAATTTAGTTTAGTGGTTTGAAGTCTAGAGGTTTGAAGTTAAATAGCTAATGCCATAAAAAGTTGTCACAACTAGAAAGAACTAGAAATGGAATTTAATTATTTGTTATTTTTTGATGCTTAACAATTTTGTTTCATATTATTGTAATATGATGTGCAAGTGAGTGCAGTTCTTCACAGATACATTCACTAGAAATGATCTTTTGGTTAGTATTGTAATTAGTAAGAGATTTTTTATGTTCGTCATGTTAACTAGTTCAGTTACATAGTTCAACATTTTTCTCTTAAAAATGGTGGGAAAGGTAACTTTCATTCCCTTTAAAAAAATTGGAAAATGACCACAATTTTTTAAAACAAAATTTTCATTCGTTTGGAAATTATGAATGTTAATCACAATCCTACCTTTTTAGCCGTATGGTGACTAACCAACCACACATTGTTTACATTTTATTTTTACATTTCAATGAATTATCTGATATTTGAAGAAAATATTTATTTTTTTAACAATGTGTTAAAAATTCACATCACGTTGTATCAAGTGATATTATCGCTTGCAAAAAAAAAAATCAACAAAAAATACAAACCAATTTTGTTTAAAATGTTTGCCATTTAATGTGACATAAAAGTTTACAATTTTTATTTCATGTCTTTTTAACGGTTGACAATTTAGTTTAGTGGTTTGAAGTCTAGAGGTTTGAAGTTAAATAGCTAATGCCATAAAAAGTTGTCACAACTAGAAAGAACTAGAAATGGAATTTAATTATTTGTTATTTTTTGATGCTTAACAATTTTGTTTCATATTATTGTAATATCTTCTATAGTCATCTTAAAGGAAATATTCTAGACCAATACAAAAATAAATTATAATCAGTTTTTATTATAATTGTTTTATTATAATTTATTCGAAATTTATATTATTTTTTTATTCTTCTTTATGTAAAATACTTTGAACTAGTTTTTCTAATAACCTCCTGTTACATTTCAAATCAAAAATTCCAAGGCAAACCACTACAACTTCTGAGCAAAGAAAAATTCACAACGTTAAAAAATGAAACTTTTAGAAATCTTTGTGATTGTCATTTGTTGATAACCCAAAAAATTAATTCAAATTCATAACATGGCCCACAAAAAAAAAATACATATTCGCATATGAATATTAGTGTGCAAAAGAAAAACCCCGACATGACATGGACGCATTGGTATGCATGCCTACTTACCACTTTTAACTGAAATGAAAAGAAAAAAAAAACGAAAAATAATAAATTAATGTTACAATTTGAATAAAATTTTAAGTAAACTAGTTTAATTAAAAAGATAATTAATTATAAATATAAAATAAATAAAAATACATTTTTTATACGAATATTAATTATTTTTATTTTAGAAATTCGTGAATTTTTTAAAAATAATTTTTAAGAATTCGTGGATTTTGTAAAAAATATTTTTTTAAGATTTCGTGGATTTTTTAAAAAATATTTTTTAAGAATTCGTGGATTTTGTAAAAAATATTTTTTTAAGAATTCGTGGATTTTGTAAAAAAAAAATTTTAAGAATTCGTGGATCTTGTAAAAAATATTTTTTTTAAGAATTCGTGGATTTTGTAAAAAATATTTTTTTAAGAATTTGGATTTTGTAAGAAATATTTTTTTAAGAATTCGTGGATTTTGTAAAAAATATTTTTTTAAGAATTCGTGGATTTTGTAAAAAAAAAATTTTAAGAATTCGTGGATCTTGTAAAAAATATTTTTTTTAAGAATTCGTGGATTTTGTAAAAAATATTTTTTAGGAATTCGTGGATTTTGTAAAAAATATTTTTTTAAGAATTCGTGGATTTTGTAAAAAATATTTTTTTATGAATTCGTGGATTTTGTAAAAAATATTTTTTTAAGAATTCGTGGATTTTGTAAAAAATATTTTTTTAAGAATTCGTGGATTTTGTAAAAAATATTTTTTTAAGAATTCGTGGATTTTGTAAAAAATATTTTTTTAAGAATTCGTGGATTTTGTAAAAAATATTTTTTTAAGAATTCGTGGATTTTGTGGATTTTTTTAAAAATATTTTCTATGATTTCGTGGATTTTTTAAAAATATTTTTTATGAATTCGTGGATTTTTTTAAAAATATTTTTTAAGAATTCGTGGATTTTTTTAAAAATATTTTTTATGAATTCGTGGATTTTTTTTAAATATTTTTTATGAATTCGTGGATTTTTTTTAAAAATATTTTTTATGAATTCGTGGATTTTTTTAAAAATATTTTTTATGAATTCGTGGATTTTTTAAAATATTTTTTATGAATTCGTGGATTTTTTTAAAAATATTTTTTATGAATTTTTTTAAAAATCTTTTTTTAGAATTCGTGGATTTTGTAAAAAATGTTTTTACGAATGGTTTTAAAACTAATTTTTAATGAATTCGTGGATTTGTTTAAAAATATTTTATGAATTCGTGGATTTTTTTAAAAATATTTTTTAATAATTCCGTGGATTTTTTTTAAATATTTTTATGAATTCGTGGATTATTTTTAAAAATATTTTTTAATAATTTCGTGGATTTTTTTAAAAATATTTTTTATGAATTCGTGGATTTTTTAAAAATATTATTATTATTATTATTATTATTATTATTATTATTATTATTATTATTATTATTATTATTATTATTATTATTCTTATTATTATTATTATTATTATTATTATTATTATTATTATTATTATTATTATTATTATTATTATTATTATTATTATTATTATTATTATTATTATTATTATTATTATTATTATTATTATTATTATTATTATTATTATTATTATTATTATTATTATTATTATTATTATTATTATTATTATTATTATTATTATTATTATTATTATTATTATTATTATTATTATTATTATTATTATTATTATTATTATTATTATTATTATTATTATTATTATTATTATTATTATTATTATTATTATTATTATTATTATTATTATTATTATTATTATTATTATTATTATTATTATTATTATTATTATTATTATTATTATTATTGTTATTATTATCAAAAAATGACGTCTTTGGTGCTCCTAAAATTCTTTGCAAATTCAAAAAAAATTTGTTATTATTATCAAAAAATGACGTCTTTGGTGCTCCTAAAATTTTTTGCAAATTCAAAAAAAAATAACGTCTTTTGCCTTCCTAGGTTGCTAATTCCTGGATTTTTTTTTAAATATTTTTTTTTGAATTCGTGCATTTTTTAAAAAATATTTTTTATGAATTCGTGGATTTTGTAAAAAATATTTTTTTAAGAATTCGTGGATTTTGTAAAAAATATTTTTTTTAAGAATTCGTGGATTTTGTAAAAAATATTGTTTTAAGAATTCGTGGATTTTTTTAAAAATATTTTTTATGAATTCGTGGATTTTTATAAAAATTTTTTATGAATTCGTGGATTTTTATAAAAATATTTTTTATGAATTCGTGGATTTTTTTAAAAATATTTTTTATGAATTCGTGGATTTTTTTTTAAATATTTGTTATGAATTCGTGGATTTTTTAAAAATATTTTTTTATGAATTCGTGGATTTTTTTAAAAATATTTTTTATGAATTCGTGGATTTTTTTAAAAATATTTTTTATGAATTCGTGGATTTTTTTAAAAATATTTTTTATGAATTCTTGGATTTTTTTAAAAATATTTTTTATGAATTCTTGGATTTTTTTTATTAAAAATATTTTTTATGAATTGGTGGATTTTTTTTAAAATAATTTTTATGAATTCGTGGATTTTTTTTTTAAATATTTTTTTTGTAAAAAAAAAATTTTAAGAATTCGTGGATCTTGTAAAAAATATTTTTTTTAAGAATTCGTGGATTTTGTAAAAAATATTTTTTAGGAATTCGTGGATTTTGTAAAAAATATTTTTTTAAGAATTCGTGGATTTTGTAAAAAATATTTTTTTAAGAATTCGTGGATTTTGTAAAAAATATTTTTTTAAGAATTCGTGGATTTTGTAAAAAAAAAATTTTAAGAATTCGTGGATCTTGTAAAAAATATTTTTTTTAAGAATTCGTGGATTTTGTAAAAAATATTTTTTAGGAATTCGTGGATTTTGTAAAAAATATTTTTTTAAGAATTCGTGGATTTTGTAAAAAATATTTTTTTATGAATTCGTGGATTTTGTAAAAAATATTTTTTTAAGAATTCGTGGATTTTGTAAAAAATATTTTTTTAAGAATTCGTGGATTTTGTAAAAAATATTTTTTTAAGAATTCGTGGATTTTGTAAAAAATATTTTTTTAAGAATTCGTGGATTTTGTAAAAAATATTTTTTTAAGAATTCGTGGATTTTGTAAAAAATATTTTTTTAAGAATTCGTGGATTTTGTGGATTTTTTTAAAAATATTTTCTATGATTTCGTGGATTTTTTAAAAATATTTTTTATGAATTCGTGGATTTTTTTAAAAATATTTTTTAAGAATTCGTGGATTTTTTTAAAAATATTTTTTATGAATTCGTGGATTTTTTTTAAATATTTTTTATGAATTCGTGGATTTTTTTTAAAAATATTTTTTATGAATTCGTGGATTTTTTTAAAAATATTTTTTATGAATTCGTGGATTTTTTAAAATATTTTTTATGAATTCGTGGATTTTTTTAAAAATATTTTTTATGAATTTTTTTAAAAATCTTTTTTTAGAATTCGTGGATTTTGTAAAAAATGTTTTTACGAATGGTTTTAAAACTAATTTTTAATGAATTCGTGGATTTGTTTAAAAATATTTTATGAATTCGTGGATTTTTTTAAAAATATTTTTTAATAATTCCGTGGATTTTTTTTAAATATTTTTATGAATTCGTGGATTATTTTTAAAAATATTTTTTAATAATTTCGTGGATTTTTTTAAAAATATTTTTTATGAATTCGTGGATTTTTTAAAAATATTATTATTATTATTATTATTATTATTATTATTATTCTTATTATTATTATTATTATTATTATTATTATTATTATTATTATTATTATTATTATTATTATTATTATTATTATTATTATTATTATTATTATTATTATTATTATTATTATTATTATTATTATTATTATTATTATTATTATTATTATTATTATTATTATTATTATTATTATTATTATTATTATTATTATTATTATTATTATTATTATTATTATTATTATTATTATTATTATTATTATTATTATTATTATTATTATTATTATTATTATTATTATTATTATTATTATTATTATTATTATTATTATTATTATTATTATTATTATTATTATTATTATTATTATTATTATTATTATTATTATTATTATTATTATTATTATTATTATTATTATTATTATTATTATTATTATTATTATTATTATTATTATTATTATTATTATTATTATTATTATTATTATTATTATTATTATTATTATTATTATTATTATTATTATTATTATTATTATTATTATTATTATTATTATTATTATTATTATTATTATTATTATTATTATTATTATTATTATTATTGTTATTATTATCAAAAAATGACGTCTTTGGTGCTCCTAAAATTCTTTGCAAATTCAAAAAAAATTTGTTATTATTATCAAAAAATGACGTCTTTGGTGCTCCTAAAATTCTTTGCAAATTCAAAAAAAAAATAACGTCTTTTGCCTTCCTAGGTTGCTAATTCCTGGATTTTTTTTTAAATATTTTTTTTTGAATTCGTGCATTTTTTAAAAAATATTTTTTATGAATTCGTGGATTTTGAAAAAATATTTTTTTAAGAATTCGTGGATTTTGTAAAAAATAGTGGATTTTGTAAAAAATATTGTTTTAAGAATTCGTGGATTTTTTTAAAAATATTTTTTATGAATTCGTGGATTTTTATAAAAATTTTTTATGAATTCGTGGATTTTTATAAAAATATTTTTTATGAATTCGTGGATTTTTTTAAAATATTTTTTATGAATTCGTGGATTTTTTTTAAATATTTGTTATGAATTCGTGGATTTTTTAAAAATATTTTTTTATGAATTCGTGGATTTTTTTAAAAATATTTTTTATGAATTCGTGGATTTTTTTAAAAATATTTTTTATGAATTCGTGGATTTTTTTAAAAATATTTTTTATGAATTCTTGGATTTTTTTTATTAAAAATATTTTTTATGAATTGGTGGATTTTTTTTAAAATAATTTTTATGAATTCGTGGATTTTTTTTTTAAATATTTTTTATGAATTCGTGGATTTTTTTTAAAAATATTTTTTTTAATTCCTGGGTTTTTAAAAATATTTTTAATGAATTCGTGGATTTTTTTTAAAATATTTTTTATGAATTCGTGGATTTTTTTAAAAATATTTTTTATGAATTCGTGGATTTTTTAAAAATATTTTTTATGAATTCGTGGATTTTTTAAAATATTTTTTATGAATTCGGGGATTTTTTAAAAATATTTTATATGAATTCGTGGATTTTTTTTAAAATATTTTTTATGAATTCGTGGATTTTTTTTAAAATATTTTTTTATGAATTCGGGGATTTTTTAAGACATTTTTTTAAGAATTTTTGGATTTTGTTTAAGATATCGGGGATTATTTAATTTTTTTTTAAGAAATCGTGGGTTTTGTAAAAAATCTTTTTTTAGAATTCGTGGATTTTGTAAAAAATGTTTTTAAGAATTTTCTAAAACTAATTTTTAATGAATTCGTGGATTTGTTTAAAAATATTTTTATGAATTCGTGGATTTTTTTTTAAAAATATTTTTTAATAATTTCGTGGATTTTTTTTAAAAATATTTTTTAATAATTTCGTGGATTTTTTTTAAAAATATTTTTTATGAATTCGTGGATTTTTTAAAAATATTATTATTTTTTAAAAATATTATTATTATTATTATTATTATTATTATTATTATTATTATTATTATTATTATTATTATTATTATTATTATTATTATTATTATTATTATTATTATTACTATTATTATTATTATTATATTATTATTATTATTATTATTATTATTATTATTATTATTATTATTATTATTATTATTATTATTATTATTATTATTATTATTATTATTATTATTATTATTATTATTATTATTATTATTATTATTATTATTATTATTATTATTATTATTATTATTACTATTATTATTATTATTATTATTATTATTATTATTATTATTATTATTATTATTATTATCAAAAAATGACCTCTTTGGTGCTCCTAAAATTCTTTACAAATTCAAATTCTAAAATCTTAAAAAATTAACGTCTTTTGCCTTCTTAGGTTGCCAATTCCTATGTTTTTTTAAAAATATTTTTTATGAATTCGTGGATTTTTTTAAAAATATTTTTTATGAATTCGTGGATTTTTTAAAAATATTTTTTATGAATTCGTGGATTTTTTTAAAAATATTTTTTATGAATTCGTGGATTTTTTTAAATATTTTTTATGAATTCGTGGATTTTTTAAAAATATTTTTTAAGAATTTTTGGATTTTGTTTAAGATATCGGGGATTATTTATTTTTTTTTTAAGAAATCATGGGTTTTGTAAAAAATCTTTTTTTAGAATTCGTGGATTTTGTAAAAAATGTTTTTAAGAATTTTCTAAAACTAATTTTTATTCGTGGATTTGTTTAAAAATATTTTTATGAATTCGTGGATTTTTTTTTAAAATATTTTATAATAATTTCGTGGATTTTTTTTAAAAATATTTTTTAATAATTTCGTGGATTTTTTTTAAAAATATTTTTTATGAATTCGTGGATTTTTTAAAAATATTATTATTTTTTAAAAATATTATTATTATTATTATTATTATTATTATTATTATTATTATTATTATTATTATTATTATTATTATTATTATTATTATTATTATTATTATTATTATTATTATTATTATTATTATTATTATTATTATTATTATTATTATTATTATTATTATTATTATTATTATTATTGTTATTATTATTATTATCAAAAAATGACGTCTTTGGTGCTCCTAAAATTCTTTACAAATTCAAATTCTAAAATCTTAAAAAATTAACGTCTTTTGCCTTCTTAGGTTGCCAATTCCTGGATTTTTTTAAAAATATTTTTTATGAATTCGTGGATTTTTTAAAAATATTTTTTATGAATTCGTGGATTTTTTTAAAAATATTTTTTATGAATTCGTGGATTTTTTAAAAATATTTTTTATGAATTCGTGGATTTTTTAAAATTTTTTTTATGAATTTGTGTATTTTATGAAATCGTGGATTTTTAAGACATTTTTTTAAGAATTCTTGGATTTTGTTTAAGATATCGGGGATTATTTAAAAATATTTTTCAAGATATTTTTTAAAAATTCGTGAATTTTTTAAAAATAATTTTTAAGAAACCGTGCATTTTTAAAAATATTTTTTTAAGAATTCGTGGGTTTTGTAAAAAAACCCACGTCTTTTGTCTTCTTAGGTTGCTACCAAAAATCTTTAAAAAATCCACGCCTTTTGTCTTCTTAGGTTGCTACCAAAAATCTTTAAAAAATCCACGCCTTTTGTCTTCTTAGGTTGCTACCAAAAATCTTTAAAAAATCCACGCCTTTTGTCTTCTTAGGTTGCTACCAAAAATCTTTAAAAAATCCACGCCTTTTGTCTTCTTAGGTTGCTACCAAAAATCTTTAAAAAATCCACGCCTTTTGTCTTCTTAGGTTGCTACCAAAAATCTTTAAAAAATCCACGCCTTTTGTCTTCTTAGGTTGCTACCAAAAATCTTTAAAAAATCCAAGCCTTTGGTCTTGTTAGACTGCTCCTAAAAATCTTTAAAAAATCCACGCCTTTTGTCTTCTTAAAATGCTACAAAAAATCTTTAAAAAATCCTCGCCTTTTACCCTCATAAGAATCTTTAAAAAATCCACACCTTTTTAGTTTATTTTTTCTTCTTTCTTTTTTTGTGTGTAATGTATCGACCCCCTCCAATATTTTGTTTTGTTTTTAATTTATCGTATAATGCTCTTATGACTAAAAATTTTAACGGAAAAATTAAACATCTTAACAAAGCTATCTTATAACGCTATTTTTATACATCTTTTGTAATTTTGCTTCATATTTTTGTATTGTGGGCATTTGTAAAGCTTTGTGTAGCAAATCACAGCAGGTAACTGCAGCTACATGTCCAAGTGAAAAAGAAGAAAACATGGAGTTATTAACTGACATATAACATAATCAAATAAAATATTTAACCGAAATTTATGAAATTACTATGGATATGGTTTGGTTTGTTCGTTTCAATATTTCGACATTATTATCGCCAGCGTACACTCGAGGAAATGATTTTTGATTTGGCTTTTATTGGGCTTATTTTTTGTTAGTTGTTGTTATTTTGTTTGGACTTTGTTTCGGTTTTGCTTTGTAATCTTTTATGGTTGATTTCTTTGTGTTGCTGAGTTTTTTTGTTACTTTTAACTTTTATTTTAGTAGCGATTTTCTTGCCCACCACTTTTCTTAGTTAATGGTCATCGATTGTTGTTTGAAAACAGTAGTTGTTGGACCGGAGGTATAGATGACCATTCATCCGTCCATCCAAATAACGTTTTAAGCAATTGTCTGTGACTAACAAGCGTTCATTCATTCGTTCGCTTGTTGCATGTTTTTGCATCCGGTTGTAATTTGGCAATCTATTCAGCTCAGTGACCAGTTAACTACCGGCATTTTTCGCTTCTTGCCTTATTGTCAAATGTTGGCCATCTTCTTCAGGCACTCTCTTGCAGATTGTCACACATTTGAAGATACCTATTAAAATAAGTGACGTTTGTTTTACCCCTTGTCATGACATGTCTTTTACAATCACTTTGCAAAAAAAATTGTTGAGGAAATTTAAATTTGTCACAGTTTCTATGAATGCTCCGTCATTCATTCAGTTATCTTCACATCATCAGCATCAAACATCTACCATCGTCAGACCTACCTAAAGCAGGTGAAAGCATTTCAGATCACACACATCAAAGCCGTAATCAAAATTGTTATAACTTTGTTTATGGTCATTTGTTTGAAGCTTTGTTGTTGTTTTTGGAAATTTGTTATGTGACAACCAGTGTGACATAATTTTGTGACATAAATTGTTTGCCTATTTTTGGAATTATTTATTTGAGAAATATTGTGGGCCAATAGGCCAGTAGAAAAAAAACAAAGAAGACCAAAGACTTGGATTTTTTTTATAGATTTTTCGGAGGACCTTACGAAGACAAAATGTGTGGATTTTTAAAGATAAGAAGACAAAAGCGTGGATTTTTTAAAGATTTTTTGTAGCAACCTAAGAAGACCAAAAGCGTGGAATTTTTTAAAGATTTTTAGGAGCAGCCTAAGAAGACCAAATGCCTGGATTTTTTAAAGATTTTTGGGAGCAGCCTAAAAACACAAACAGCGTGGACCCTAAGAAGAAAAAGGCATTGATTTTAAAGATTTTTTGGAAAACCTCAACAAAAGGCAGGACCCTAAGAAGAAAAAAGGCATGGATTTTAAAGATTTGTTGGGAGGACCTTAAGATGGCAAAATGCATGAATTTTTTTTAAGGACCCTAAGAAGAAAATGGGCATGGATTTAAAAAAAATGGAGGACCTTAAGATGGCAAAAAAGGTTTTATTAAAGGTTTTAGTAGGACCCTAAGAAAACCAAGGAATTGGTTTTTTTAAAATTTTTTAAAGTATCACGGATATGCCCACAGACGTAGATTTGTAAAAGATTTTTAGAAGTACCCCCCCCCCCCCCCCAAAAAAAGTAAAAGAAGAAGGAGAAAGGAACCTTTGATTTTGTAAAGATTTTTTTAAAACTTCACCATGTGGATATTTTTAAGATATATCAAATCCACCACGTTATTTTTTTAAAAATTCAACAATTTTTAAAAAATTCACCACGAGGATTTTTTAAAAATCCGCTACGAGTTATTTTAAGCATTTTTTTAAATCCCTTATGATTTTTTAAAAATCCAACACTTAGATTTTTAAGACTGCTAAAATCCACCGCAGTACTTTTTTTTAATCCACGTTGTTTATTTTTAAATTTTTTAAAGAATTTTTTCAGAAATGCACATTCTTTTTAGAATTTTTTAAATCCACTACGTCGATTTTTTAAACTTTTTTTTTTGAAACCCACCAATTGGATTTTTTAAAATCAACCACGTAGATTTTTTTAAAATATTTTTTTGAAAATCCAACACTTGGATTTTTTAAAGATTGTTTGTTAAGAAATCCACCACGTTGATTGTTTAGAAATCCAGCACGTGTTTTTTTAAGAGTTTTTGGGAATCCACCACGTTGATTTTTAAGAAATCCACCACGTGCTTTTTTAAGATTTTTTTTGGAAATCCACCACGTGGGGTTTTTTTAAAATTTTTTGGGAATCCACCACGTGGGTTTTTTAAGATTTTTTGGGAATCCACTACGTGGGTTTTTTTTAAGATATTTTGGGAATCCACCACGTGGGTTTTTTTTTAAATTTTTTAGAAATCCACCACGTGGTTTTTCAAGAATTTTTGGGAATCCACCACTTAGGTTTTTTTAAAGATTTTTTGGGAATCCACCACGTGGGTTGGTTTTTTAAGATTGTTTGTTAAGAAATCCACCACGTGGTTTTTATAGATTGTTTGTTAAGAAATCCACCACGTTGATTTTTTAGAAATCCACCACGTGGTTTTTTTAAAGATTGTTTATTAAGAAATCCACCACGTTGATTTTTTAGAAATCCACCACATGGTTTTTTAAAGATTCTTTGTTAAGAAATCCACCACGTCAATTTTTTAGAAATCCACCACGTGGTTTTTTTAAAGATTGCTTGTTAAGAAATCCACCACGTGTTTTTTTAGAATCCACCACGTGGTTTTTTAAAAGATTTTTTGGGAATCCACCACGTGGTTTTTTAAAAGATTTTTTGGGAATCCACCACGTGCATTTTTTTTAAAGATTTTTTTCGAAATCCAACACGTGGGTTTTTTTAAAAAATTAGAAAAGCAATGATTTTTTTACAGGGTTTTTTAGAAATCCGTGGATTTTATTAGAAATCCATGGATTTTTTTTTTTAAGATTTTTTTAGAAATCCCTGGATTTTTTTTAAAAGATTTTTTTTTTTGAAATCTGTGGACTTTTTAATTTTTTGATTTTTTTAGAAATATACTACGTGAATTTTTTAAAGGAATTTTCTTAGAAATCTATGAATTTTTTAAAAATGTTTAAGAATTTGTTTGGGAATCCACCACGAAGTCCATGAATTTTTGAAAACATTTTTTAGAAATTCGTGGAGTTTTTAGAATTTTTTAGAAATCTACAATGTGGATTTTTAAAAGATTTTTTTAGAAATCCATGGATTTTTTAGATTTTTTCTTAGAAATCAACGACGTGAAATTTTTAGAATTTTTTTCACAGACTTTAAAAGTCCTTTAGTCTACTAGAGAAGACCTAAAAAGGCAAGAAAAAATTCATTAGGTCCCAGAGGACACTTTTTTCTTTAGAAAAAAATTACTAAGGGCCCTGAGGACAAAGTTTTTTTATAGAACAAATCCTCAGATCCTTGTGGACACGTTTTTTCTATAGAAAACTTCCTCAAGAACCTGAGGACACTTTTTTCTATATAAAAAAATTCCTCAGTTCCTTGAGGACACTTTTTATACCCTCAGCTTTAAGGCTAAAGAGGGTATTTACACTTTGATACGACCAAAAATGTGCCTCATCGAAATAATGGTTTTAGACCCCAAGTATGTTTGTACGATATCCGTTTCAGACATTTTTGAGTAGATCTAGCAATGTCCGTCCGTCTGTCTGTCTGTCCGTCTGTCTGTCCGTCTGTCTGTCTGGCTGGTGCGCACGATAACTCTCGAACGGATCAATCGATTCCTTTCATATTTTGGGTATCGAAATATTTTGTCCAGATTCGATTTAAGTTCGAAGATGGACCATATAGGTCCACTGCTTCAGGTACCTCCCCCACAAATTTTCAAAAATTGTCGCAAAACTTGTGCGCACGATAACTTTTGTAGGGAATAACCGATTTGGTCCATATTTTGCACATCGTGTAATTTGTACCAAGCTTAGATGAGGTGCCAATATGGACTCAATCGGTCCACTCCTTCGAGTACCTTCCACACAAAATTACGGAAAAGTTCAGTTTAGGACCTGGTCTCGAATCGCTTTGATTTTTGTTTACGCAAGTTGTATTCGCTGTCCTCTATACGACGCTGTAAGTTTCATTAGGGGCAAGTCCATACTTCCTGAGAAAATAGCCTAAAAGTTACAAAAAACCCTATGACACCGTGTGTAGTGGTTGGAGCGCAAGATAACTCTCGAACAGATCTGCCGATTCGGTCCAAAATTTGGCTTTCGTAATATTTTGTCCAAACTTAGTTCAAGTTCAAAGATGGATTATATCGGTCCACTCCTTCCGGTACCTTCCCCACAAAAGTTCGAAAATGTTTGGAAAATTTGTGTTTAGGACCTGCTCTTGAATCGCCTTGGTTTTTGTTGTACCATCTTTTATTCACTGTCCCCTATAAGAAGGTACAAGTTTCCTCAGGGGGAAGTCCATACTTCCTGAAAAAATAGCCTGAAAGTTGAAAAACAAACCCTATGACACCATGTTTATGGGTGGAAGCGCAAGATAATTCTCGAACGGAAATGCCGGTTCCGGCCAAAATTTGGTCTTCGTAATATTGTTTCGAAACTTAGTTTAAGTTCGTAGATAAGCCATATCGGTCCACTCCTTCAGGTACCTACCCCACAAAAGTTCAAAAATATTCGGAAAAATTGTGGGCACGATAACTCTTGATGGGAGTGACCGATTTGGTCCATACTTTACACATTCTCATAATATCTACCAGATATAGATCAGGTTCGAATATGGACTATATTTGTCCACTCCATCCCGTACCTCCCACACAAAATTTTGGATAAGTTCTATTTAAGACCTTCTATTGAATCACTTTGATTTTTGTTGAAGCAACTTACATTCGCTGCCTCAATTACGATGGTAAAAGTTGTTTCAGGGGCAAGTCCATACTTCTTGAGAAAACAGCCCGAAGGGTGTAAAAACACCCTATAGCACCCCGTTGGTCTATGTCGGTCCATTCCTTTAAGTACCTTTTCCGCAAAATTTTTGAACTTTAATCCTAATCAACATTTTTGTCGGTTCGTACGACCAACATTTTGAAAGCCCCTAAATACATAAGTTTTTTGTGAAAAAAGTGCTTCAATTTGCACAGGCTGAGGGTATATCTCTGTCGGCAAAGCCGACTGATACTTTTTTACTTGTTTCTATAGAAAACAATTCCTCAGGTCCCTGAGGACACTTTTTTCTATAGAAAACAATTCCTCAGGTCCCTAAGGACACTTTTTTCAATAGAAAAAAATTGCTCAGGTCCCTGAGGACACTTTTTTCTATAGAAAACAATTCCTCAGGTCCCTGAGGACACTGTTTTCTATAGAAAACAATTCCTCAGGTCCCTGAGGACACTTGTTTCTATAGAAAACAATTCCTCAGATCCCTGAGGACACTTTTTTCTATAGAAAAAAATTCCTCAGCTCCCTGAGGACACTTTTTTCTATAGAAAAAAATTTCTCAGCTCCCTGAGGACACTTTTTTCTATAGAAAAAAATTCCTCAGCTCCCTGAGGACACTTTTTTCTATAGAAAAAAATTCCTCAGCTCCCTGAGGACACTTTTTTCTATAGAAAAAAATTCCTCAGCTCCCTGAGGACACTTTTTTCTATAGAAAAAAATTCCTCAGCTCCCTGAGGACACTTTTTTCTATAGAAAAAAATTCCTCAGGTCCCTGAGGACACTTTTTTCTATAGAAAAAAATTCCTCAGGTCCCTGAGGACACTTTTTTCTATAGAAAAAAATTCCTCAGGTCACTGAGGACACTTTTTTCTATAGAAAAAAATTCCTCAGGTCCCTGAGGACACTTTTTTCTATAGAAAAAAATTCCTCAGGTCCCTGAGGACACTTTTTTCTATAGAAAAAAATTCCTCAGGTCCCTGAGGACACTTTTTTCTATAGAAAAAAATTCCTCAGGTCCCTGAGGACACTTTTTTCTATAGAAAAAAATTCCTCAGGTCCCTGAGGAAGTAAGTAAGTAAGTAAAGAAAAAAATTCATCAGGTCCCTGAGGACAAAGTTTTTTATAGAACAAATCCTCAGATCCTTGTGGACAATTTTTTCTGTAGAAAAATTCCCCACTTTTTTCTATAGAAAAAATCCTCAGGTCACTGAGGACACTTTTCTATAGAAAAAATTCCTCAGATCACTGACGACACTTGTTTTCTATAGAAAAAATTCTTTACATTCCTGAGGATACTTTTTTCTATAAAAAAAATTGTCAGGTGTCTGAGGATACTTTTTTCTATAGAAAAAAATCCTCAGGTCCCTGAGAACACTTTTTTCTTTAGAAAAAAATTCCTCAGGTCCCTGAGAACACTTTTTCTTTAGAAAAAAATTCCTCAGGGCCCTGAGGACATTTTCTATAGAAAACAATTCCTCAGGTCCCTGAGAACTATTTTTTCTATGGAAAAAATTCTTTACGTTCCTGAGGACACTTTTTCCTATAAAAAAATCCACAAATCCACCGAGTGATTTTTTAGAATTGTTTACGATAAAAATGTTCCTCATCAAAATATGTTTGGACGAAATCCGTTTCAGGCAATTCGGAGACGATTTAGTTGGAGTGTTCAATAACTTTCGGTTGCAATGAGAACAGTAATCGACTGTACACCACTTGGTCCTAGAAATATTTTGTCCAAACTTAGATCAAGTTGGAAGAATTTTGAACTAATCGGTTCGTTGTCCGCACCGTATTTGCGAAAAAAATTCACTTTTGTGGGGGAGGGGCCCAAAGGAATGGGCCGATATACCCCACAAAAGTGAATTTTTTCGCAAATACGGTGCGCACAACGAACCGATTAGTTCAAAATTTGCATATCGAAATATCACTGCCAGACTTAGAGCAGGTTCGAATATAGCCTGTATCGGTCCACACAAATTTTAAAAATATCTGGCAAAAGTGCAATTTAGGAACACTTTTCGAATCGTCCGGAATTTTTGCTGCATGTTGAACTCAAGGTCCCTTTTACGACGTTAAATTTATTCCAAACATTACCAAATCTTCTATGGCCTCCAATGTAAATGATATTTCTCTTTGATTAAATAAAGTAGGGAAAACTTTTTTTCCACATCGCCGGTGACGGATTTGTTAATTAGACATTTCGATCCATTACTCATAGTATTTTGGTTTTAGTCATAGACTGAGGCCCAGCACCTAACAATTTCAGAGTTTTTGGATAACTGTTGTTTTCCAGAGTGTGACATATACATACATATACATACTCGTAGATATGTAACATTATAGTTAACATGCAAATAAATAGAAAAAAAAACTGAAATGTTGAATGAAGTCTCATGGTTGATTGGCAACAAAATAAAAATTATAAAAACTGCCTTTCCTTTTCACTTGAAAGAACCCGGTAATGCCATTAACCTCGACATGCTTCAAGTAATCGACATGTACGAGTATCGAGTATGTATGTATGCCGGTTATTTCATTTTATTACTATTTTTTGCATATTATATGTTTGTATAATATATGTGTGTATTAAAAATATATATTTGAATAGACCACTTAATATCATAAACGTCATATGTGCATGTTTGAATGAATCTGTCCGTCTGTCTGTCTGTGGTGAATGACTTTAAATACTTTGACCAACATAAAAAACAAACCGAAAAAAACACAAACTTCATTTTCAAGATCAAAGTTTAAAGCTAAACGAAATATGAGAAAAAACAAAACAAATCCACAAAGAACTAACAAATGAAGTGTTAATTATACAGTTCAATAACAAATGATATGTTTGACGCTGATGGTTTAAAAAAAATACTAAAAAACCGGGCCAAGGAATTTGTCAAGAAAAATTAGGCACATGTTCCGAACATTAGTAGTTTTTGCGGAGAATATTTTTTTCGGAAGACAATTAATTATTGGTTATAATGAAAAATCTGTTTGCTCCGACCATATTCCTTGAGGAATTTGTGGGAAATTTTTAAAAAAAATTTAGGAGAACCATAGAGGCCTGAAATTTTGAATTGATTTAAAGAATATCTAAAAGGCCCATAAAATATTATTTATTTATAAATGCAAAAATGTTCAATTTATATGAACATTTTATGTCGATTTTTTGTGGAGTTTTTAAGAGTTTAAGGATGTCCTAAAATAGAAATTTTTTTTGGAATTTGTAAAGATTTTTATGAGGACCCATGCGATTTTTTTCATGGTTTTTAGAGCCCATAAATGTTGATTTTTTAAGGCTTTTAGGAAGAAAGATTTTTAGGAGGGCCCAAAAAAGAAAATGTATGACTTTTAAAAGAGCTTTAGGAGGACCCAAAAGAGTACCATGGAGGCCAGTAAATGTGGATTTTTTAAGAGGCCCCATAAAGGACAATTTATTGTGGAATTTTTAATGATTTTAGGAGGGCCCATAGGGACCAATAAATCGGAATTTTTTAACACTTTAGGAGGACTAAAAACAATTTATGCGGACTTTTTTTAGAGTCAAAGTTGGAATTTTTAAATATTTTTGGGAGGACCCATAAAGACCTATAAATGCCAAATAAATAAATGTCAAAAAATGCGATTTTTTATAGATTTTATAGAGGGCCCAAAAAAACTATTAATGCGGATTTTGTAATTTTTTTTTAAATTATTTAATAAAATTTTTGAGAAATTTTTAAGAGTCCTAAAAACGAAATTTTTTGGAATTTGTAAAGATTTTTATGAGGACCCTTGCGATTTTTTCAAGGTTTTTAGAGCCCATAAATGTTGATTTTTTAAGGTTTTTAGGAAGAAAGATCTTTAGGAGGGCCCAAAAAAGAAAATATATGCGGATTTTTAAAAGAGTATCATGGAGGCCAGTAAATGTGGATTTTTTAAGAGGCCCCATAAAGGAATTTTTATACCCTACACCATCCTGTGGTAAGGGTATTATGTGTTAGTGCCTTTGTATGTAACATGCCTAAGGAAAAAAGATAGACCCATAGTTCCTTCTAGGGATATAAATCTGAGTCGATTTATGCATGTCCGTCCGTCCGCCCATTCGCAACGTACAGGTCGCATTTATTGTTCGATTTGGCTGAAAATTGGGGAAGATAATTTTTTTAGCCTAATGAAGAACGCTATTGCTTTTGGTGAAAATCGGTTCAGATTTGGATATAGCTCCCATATATATTTTCGGCCGATTTAAAGTATTTGATGCACCAAACACGCTGTATCTGTCCAATTTTGATAAAATTTGGAATGTGTGACGGAATTTGGTCTAGAAATAAGTGTGCCCAATTATATCAAAATCGGTTCAGATTTGGATATAGCTCCCATATATATTTTCGGCCGATTTGAAGTATTTGGTGCACGAAAGACGTTATATATCTCCGATCTCAATGAAATTTGGTATGTGTTACTGAATTCGGCCTAAAAATAAATGTGCCAAATTTGATCGAAATCGGTTCAGATTTGGATATAGCTCCCATATATAATTTTGGCCGATTTTTGGTATTTGGTGCACCAAAGGCGCTATGTATGTCTAATTTTGTTGAAATTTGGAATGTGTGACGGAATTTGGCCTAGAAATAAGTGTGCCAAATTTTATCGAAATCGGTTCGGATTTGGATATAGCTCCCATATATATTTTCGGCCGATTTTTGGTATTTGGTGCACGAAAGACGTTATATATGTCCGATCTCAATGAAATTTGGAATGTGTAACGGAATTTGGTCTAGAAATAAGTGTGCCGAATAATATCAAAATCGGGTCAGTATTGGATATAGCTTCCATATAAATTTTCGGCCGATTTTTGGTATTTGGTGCACGAAAGACGTTATATATGTCCCATCTCAATGAAATTTGGAATGTGTTACGGCATTTGGTCTAGAAATAAGTGTGCCAAATGTTATCGAAATCGGTTCAGATTTGAATATAGCTTCTATATATATTTTTGGCCGATTTTTGGTATTTGGTGCACGAAACACGTTATATATGTCCGATCTCAATGAAATATGGAATGAGTGACGGAACTTGGCCTAGAAATAAGTGTGCCAAATTCAAAATCAAAATCGGTTCAGATTTGGATATAGCTCCCATATATATTTTCGCCCGATTTAAGGTATTTGGTGCACGAAACACGTTATATATGTCCGATCTCAATGAAATTTGCAATGTGTGACGGAATTTGGTCTAGAAATAAGTGTACCAAATTTTATCAAAATCGATTCAGATTTGGATATAGCTCCCATATAAATTTTCGGTCGATTTTTGGTAATTGGTGCACGAAACACGTTATATATGTCCGATCTCAATGAAATTTGGAATTTGTTACGGAATTTGGTCTAGAAATAAGTGTGCCAAATAATATCAAAATCGGTTCAGATTTGGATATAGCTCCCATCTATATTTTCGGCCGATTTTTGGTATTTGGTGCACGAAAGACGCTATCTCAATGAAATTTAGAATGTGTGACGGAATTTGGTCTAGAAATAAGTGTGCCAAATTATATCAAAATCGATTCAGATTTGGATATAGCTCCCATATATATTTTCGGCCGATTTGAAGTATTTGATGCACCAAACACGCTGTATCTGTCCAATATTGATGAAATTTGGAATGTGTGACGGTGTTTGGTCTAGAAACATATGTGCCAAATTATATCGTAATCTGTTCACATTTAGATTTAGCTCCCACATATATTTTACCTATTCACAGTGGTGTAGGGCCCGACTTTGATCCTTTCCTTACTGGTTAATGATTTTAGGAGGGCCCATAGAGGCCAATAAATCGGAATTTTTAAAGATTTTAGAAGGACCAAAAAACAATTTATGTGGATTTTTTAGAGGGTGAAATTTTTGAAGATTTTTAGGAGGACCTAAAAAGGCCTATAAATGCCAAATAAATAAATATATGATTTTTTAAAGAAAATGCGAAATTTTTATAGATTTTATAAAAAACCCAAAAAAACTTTTTATGCGAATTTTGTATTTTTTTTAATTATTTAATAATATTAATATTTTTAAATTATTATTTGCTCTGACCATATTCCTTGCCTTTGCATTTAAGCTAGTAAAAACAACCCCCACTGTCCTTATCATTTCAAACGTAATCATTTGAATGTTTTATATGCGTTGTTTTAATAAAACGGAAGAATGTGCAAACATTCATTCATTCCGCCAACAACAACACATGTTATTGCAGATAAATTGAAATATGTGAATGATCTTGAGGAAGTTTTTTTTTTGTCTCTGCTTTGCTTTAAAGTTTATGGTTATCATATTACAATGGCTTGCCTTTGATTGCCGCCGTTTATTTTTAAAGCAAAAAAAAAATTAAAAAAAAATATATTTCAACATAATTTGCTATCAATTATAACAATTATGTTCTGCACACTCAAACACACATAAAGTGTTTTTGTTTTTTTTTCTCATACAGAAATATTTTAATTTCAGTTTTATCTTTTCCTTTGAAATCAGTTTTTTTTTCGAAAAAAGGGTCAATGTCTCTGTGCCAGTGTGTGTTTTTTGACACAAAATTTTGATTTCATCAAAACAAGTGTCACACGACGATGACATCGACACCGACCGACCACGACCAAATAAGTGCGCCATGGGCTTAATGCGCGTGCGCATATCGCCACATAAATTCCATACCACCATTTAAATGAATGATTTCGGTTTGTCTGTCTCTCTGTCTGTCTGATTGTCATTTACAAGGTCTAGTGCTTTTTTTAGGGGGGTTTGATTTACAGGCTCAAACCCAAAGGTTAGACGAAATTATTTAAATTCGTAATGAAAAAATAATAATAATGGCTAATTGCGCTCTATGACTTAAATAAATATGTTTATGATACGAATATGAATTACAGACCTTTGTTAAATAGCAAATTCCCAATGCAAAACCAAAACCTTAGCTGTCGTTTAGTTAAAAGATACCATTTCAATGATATTTTTTTCTCATAATTTAGTTTTTTTTTTCAAAAATAAATTCGTTACAGATGGAACACGTTTCAGGTATTTATTTTCAATTCAATTAATGATAGCTGAAATGTGGTTTAAAAATTCTCACGAATAGAAGGAAGTAAATGCTTGGTCAATTGGGCAGAGCAACAAAAGAAGGTAATGGTGTATGAAATCAATTAAGAAGGTTCAAGGGAAAATTTTCAGACACATCGTAGCCATGATGTTGACCGATGCTATTTCTAAAAAATGAAAACAATCCATGATTTTTAAAAAAAAATTTTTACTTGCAAAAAAAAAACGCTGGTCAAGTTATGCGCAATTTTTCAAGATTTGTAAGAGGATCCATAACAGCCAATTTATTCGGAATTTTTTTATGTAGAATTTTTAAAGATTAGAAAAACGAACCCTCTTTTAAGATTTATATAAGGACCCAAAAAAGACAATTTTTGTGGAATTTTTAAAATTTTTTGAAAGATCCACAGAGGACAACTTATGCGGATTTTTTAAAGATTTTTAGGTGGACCATAGAGGCCAATAAATTTGGAATTTTTAAAGGAGGAGGAGGTCCCCAGAGTCGACTAAAAATGGCCCTTTGGGTCGTCTACTGTAGAGTAGATGGCCCTTTGGGTCGTTTACTGTAGAGTAGATGGCCCTTTGGGTCGTTTACTGTAGAGTAGATGGCCCTTTGGGTCGTCTACTGTAGAGTAAATGGCCCTTTGGGTGGTCTACTGTAGAGTAGATGGCCCTTTGGATCGTCTAATGTAGAGTAGATGACCCTTTGGGTCGTCTACTGTAGAGTAGATGGCCCTTTGGATCGTTTATTGTAGAGTAGTTGCCCCTTTGAGTAGTCTATTGTAGAGTAGATTTCCCTTTATGTCGTCTAGTGTAGAGTGGATGTCCCTCTGGGTCACCTACTGTAGAGTGAATGACCCTTTGTGTCGTCTACTGTAGGTTACTTAGCCTTTTGGGTCGATCTACTTAACAGTGATCACCGTTTGGATAGTTTGGGTTGTCTATTGTAGAGTAGGTGACCCTTTGGGTCGTCTACTGTAGGGTAGATGGCCCTTTTGATCGTCCACTGTAGAGTAGACGGCCCTTTGTTGTCTACTCTAGAGTAGATGGCGCTACTGCAGAGTAGATGACACTTTGGGTCGTCTACTGTAGAGTAGATGGCCCTTTGTGTCGTCTACTGTAGAGTAGATGGCCCTTTGGATCGTCTGCTGTACATTAGATGGCCCTTTGGGTCGTCTACTGTAGAGTAGATGGCTCTTTGGGTCGTTTACTGTAGAGTAGATGGCCCTTTGGGTCGTCTACTGTAGAGTAGATGGCCCTTTGGGTCGTCTACTGTAGAGTAGATGGCCCTTTGTGTCGTCTACTGTAGAGTAGATGGCCCTTTGGATCGTCTGCTGTAGATTAGATGGCCCTTTGGGTCGTCTACTGTCCCTTTGGGTCGTCTACTGTAGAGTAGATGACTCTTTGGGTCGTCTATTGTAGAGTATACCACAGAGGCCAATTTATGCAGCTGTTTAAAGATTTTTAGGTGAGGCCAATAGAAGGATCCATAGAGGCCAATAAATGTGGAAGTTTTCAATATTTTTAGTAAGACCAATAAATGCAGAATTGTTCAAGATTTTGAGGAGAGCCCATAGAGGACAGTAGATACGGATTTATTTATTTCTTTTTTTTTTTTTGTCCAATTTATGTGGAATTTTTGGAATTTTTAAAAATTTGAACGATGATCCATAGAGACCATTTTTTGCGGAATTTTTTTTTAAAGATTTTTAGGAGGACCCAAAAAAGAAAATTTTTATGGAATTTTTAAAATTTTTTGAAAGATCCACAGTGGAAAACTTATGCGGATTTTTTAAAGATTTTTAGGTGGACTATAGAGACCAATAAATTTAAATTTATGAAAGATTTTTAGGAGGTCCCCAGAGGCCACCTAATTCGGAATTTCGAAACATCTTCAGAAGGATCAAAAAACATAATTTATGTGGAATTTTTGGAAAGATCCACAGAGGACAATATATGCGGCTGTTTAATGATTTTTAAATGAGGCCAATAGGAGGATCCCTAGAGGCCAATAAAAGCGGAAGTTTTCAATATTTTTAGTAAGATCAATAAATTCAGAATTTTTCAAGATTTTGAGGAGCGCCCATAGAGGGCAATAGATATGGATTTATTTTTTTTTTTTTGGTCCAATTTATGTGGAATTTTGAGAAATATCCATAGAGGACAATTTATGCGACTGTTTAAAGTCGTTTAGGCGAGGCCAATAGGAGGATACATAGGGGCCAATAAATGCGGAAGTTTTCAATATTTTTAGTGAGACCAATAAATGCTGAATTGTTCAAAATTTAGAAGACAGTAGATATGGATTTATTTATTTATTTATTTATTTATTTTTTTTTTGTACAATTTATCTGGAATTTTTAGAATTTTTTAAGTGATGCCAATAGGAGGATCCATAGAGGCCAATAAATGCGGAAATTTTCAATATTTTTAGTAAGACCAATAAGTGCAGAATTGTTCAAGATTTTAAGGAGCGCCCATAGAGGACAGTAGATATGGATTTTTTTATTTATGTGGAATTTTTAACAATTTTTAGGAGAACACATAGAGGATTGTAATTTTGAATTGTTTTAAAGAAAATCTAGAAGACCATAAAGGATAATTTATTTATGAATGCGAAAATGTTCACGATTTTTTGAAATACCCATAGGCATCAATAAATGCGGAGTTTTTAAACAAGAAGAAACCAAAATAAACAATTTATGTGAATATTTCAAAGATTTTATGTAAATTTTTTTGTGGAATTTTTAGGAGTTTTAGGATGTCCCAAAAACGACAATTTTTGTGGAATTTAATTTAATTTTTCAAGATTTCTAGAGGCCATAAATGTTGATTTTTTAAGGTTTTTAGGAAGAAAAATTTTTAGGAGGGCCAAAAAAAGAAACCAGTAAGGAAAGGATCAAAGTCGGGCGGAGCCGACTATATGATACCCTACACCACTGTGAATAGGTAAAATATATATGGGAGCTTAATCCAAATGTGAACAGATTACGATATAATTTGGCACATATGTTTCTAGACCACACACCGTCACACATTCCAAATCGAGCGAAAATATATATGGGAGTTATATCCAAATCCGAACCGATTTCCATAAAACTTGGCACACTTATTTCTAGACCAAATTCCGTCACACATTCCAAATATCATTGAGATCGAACATATATAACGTCTTTCGTGCACCAAATACCAAAAATCGGCCGAAAATATATATGGGAGCTATATCCAAATCTGAACCGATTTCAATATTATTTGGCACATTTATCTATAGACCTAATTCCGTAACACAATCCAAATTTCATTAAAATTGGACAGATACAGCGTGTTTGGTGTATCAAATACTTCAAATCGGCCGAAAATTTATATGGGAGCTATATCCAAATCTGAACCGATTTTGATATAATTTGGCACATTTATCTATAGACCTAATGCCGTAACACATACTAAATTTCATCAAAATTGGACAGATATAGCGTGTTTGGTGCATCAAATACCTCAAATCAAATATATGGGAGCTATATCCAAATCTGAACCGATTTTCACCAAAAACTAAAGCGTTCTTCATTAGGCTAAAAAAATGATCTTCCCCAATTTTCAGCCAAATTGAACAATAAATGCAACCTGTACGTTGCGAACGGACGGACGGACATGCATAAATCGACTCAGAAAGTGATTCTGTGCACATCCCTAGAAGGAACTATGGGTCTATCTCGCTTCCTTAGGCATGTTACATACAATTGCACTAACACATAATACCCTTACCACAGGGTGGTGTAGGGTATAAATTTATGAGAATTTTTCAAAGGGCTTTAGGAAAACCCAAAGAGGTCAATAAAGATCGAATTTTTAAGATTTTTAGGAGGACCCATAAAGGACAATTTATTATGAAATATTTAATGATTTTTAGTAGGTCCCATAGAGGCCAATAAATCGCAATTTTTAAAGATTTTAGGAGGACTACAAAACAATTCATGTGGACTTTTTTTTAATTTTTTAGGAGGATCCATAGAAGCCAACAAAGGTGGAATTTTTTAAGGACCAATAAAGACCTATAAATATCAAATAAATAAATGCCAACAAATGCGAAATATTTAAAGACTTTTAAGAGTACCCAAAAACCTATTTGTAAAGATTTCTAGGAGAGCCCATGGAGACCAATACATGTGGATTTTTTGTAAAATTTTTAGGAGAAATTATCGAGGCTGGTAAATGTATATTTTTAAATATATTTACTAGGACCCATAAAGGACAAGTTATGTGGAATTTTAAAAAAATTTATAGAAGGGCCATTAAAGGCGAATAAATGTGGAATTTTTAAATATTTTTAGGAAGACCATTTATGTAGCGTTTTTAAAGATTTGTAGCACGACCAAGAGAGGCCAAGAAATTTGGAATTTTTAAAGAGTTTTAGGAGGTGCCATAGAGATTATTAAATGTAGAATTTTTAAAGATTTTTAGGAGGACAAACAGAGGCTATTAAATATGGAATTTTTAAAAATGTTAGAAGGACCCATAGATGCCAACTTATGTGGAGTTTTTAAAGATTTTTAGAAGGACACATAGAGGCCCATATATGGAAAATTCTTAAAAATCTTTTGAAGTCCCAAAAAGGCCAATAAATGTGGAATTTTTAAAGATTTTCAGGAGAACCCATACAGGCCAACTTATGTAGAATTTTTAAAGATTTAAGGAAGACCTAAGAAAACCACTAAATGTGGAATTTTTAATGTATTCTGTGAAAACCATAGAGACCAATAAATTCGGATGTTTAAAAGATTTCTAGGATGACCCATAGAGACCAATAAATTCTGAATTTATAAGGATTTTAGGGAGGACCCAAAAAAAACAATTTATTTGAATTTTTTGAAGGATTTTATGGGTCCTCATAGATGCCATTTAATGTGGAATTTTTAAAGATTTTAGGAGAACCCATAGGGGCCACTAAATGTGGAATTTTTACAGATTTTTTGGAGGGCCCAGAATGCCAAAAAATTTGGAGTTTTTAAATATTTTAGAAGACCCTTAAAATACAATTTATGTGAAATTTTTAAATATTTTTGAGTGGACCCAAAGAGACCAAAAAACTTGGAAATTCTAAAGAGTTTAAGGTAATTAAACTTCGAATTTTTAAGGTATTTTAGGCGGATCATAGAGGCCACTAAATGTGAATTTTTTAAAGAATTTTAAGAGGACCCTCAGAGGACACTGTATGTAGAATTTTTATAGATTTTTAGGAGGACCCATAGAGGCCAGTGAATGCGGAAATTTTAAAGATTTTTAGGATGACGCACAGAAGGGAATGAATGGGAAATTTTTAAAGGTTTTTGAGAACACCAAAGAAAACAATTTATGTGGAATCTTTAAAGATTTTTAGGAGGACCATTAGAGGGGAATTTTTATATAGGGATTTTTTTAAAGATTTTTAGGAAGACGCAAACAAAACAATTTATTTGGAATTGGAAAGATTGTTAGGAGGAAACATAGAGGCCAATTTATGTGGAATTTTTTAAAAAAAATTAGGAGTACCCTAGGAGGCCATCAAATGTGGAAATTTTAAAGATTTTTGGAGAACCCATAGGGGCCATTAAATTTAAAATTTAAAGGTTTTTAGGAGGACCTAAATATGACTATTTATGTGGATTTTTTAAAGAATTTTAGAAGGATCCAAAGAGGCCAATAAATGTGGAATTTTTTTATTTTTTTAGGAGGGCCCACAAAGACCAATAAACTCAGATTTTTTAAGATTTTTAGGTGAACACAAAAACAAATTTATGTGGAATTTTAAAAGAGTTTAATGGGGACCTAATGAAGGCAATAACTGTTGAGGGCAATAAGTACAGACTTTTAAACATTTTTGAAAGAAACAATTTAAAAAAAAGAAACTTGGGAGGATCCAGAGACAAATAATTGTGGACTTGTTAAAGTTTTTCATAAAGCTTTTTGGAATGTGTGATTTTAAGAGTTTTTTTGGAGGATCCATTGAGGCCAATAAATTTTAAATATTTAAAAATTGTTTGGTGGACGTATGGAGGCCAATAAATATTGATTTTAAAGGTTTTTTAATAAGACCCACAAAGGCCAATAAGTATAGATTTTTTTAAAGATTTTTAGGAGGCAACTATGGGCCAGTTAATGTGGATTTTTTATATTTTCTTAAGAGAACGATTTTATGGGAATCCATAGAGGCAAAAATAAGTAGATTATTTAAAGACTTTTGGAGGACACATAGAGGTCCTTAAATGTGGATTTTTTAAAAAAAAAATAGAAACTTCCTTTTTGTGGACCCATGGATGACAATAAACGCAAATTTGTAGGTAAGTATATTGTATAATATGCACGTATTCTCAAATATTTTATGAGGGCTTTGGAAGAAAATAAAAGTGGAATTTGTATTGATTTTGGTAGGCTTTTAGGAGGGCCCATAAAGTCCATTAAATTCGGAATTTTTAAAGATTTTTAGGAAAACCCAATAAGATTTTTTGGATTTTTAAATATTTTTAGGAGCCCATATTAAATGCCCCACAACGCCAAATTTGTTGGTTTATAAAAGTCAGTTTCCTTGCCTATTAGGTAATTTTAAAAAAAATGCCTAGAAGGATCCATATGGACAATCAATGTGGTTTTTTAATATTATTAAAAAATCTGACGATCATAACGCCCAAAATTAAATTGGGTCTAATGACCGGAGTCTGGACGATTAAAACGCCCAAGATTTAATTTGAACCTTATACCCATTGACATTGTGTCACGTCACCTTTTCGAGCAATCCGATATTAAGCCAAAAATTATGTTTTTTTAGGTTTTTCACATCCTTAGAAAACACTTACTAAAAATCATCTTTCCCCTCTTTCCATTGGAAAATATTGACCGAAAATTAAATTTATAATCAGCCGCTGCAAATCAACCTCTATTTGCATAACATTGATATTGAAAAGAAAGTAAGAGCTTTATGCCACTTACGACTCCCTTTTGTTTAATTAACAAACAAAAAAATATATAAAAACTTCCTCACATTTATGATGCATTTAATTTTTCCCATCTCAACTTTTTTCCCTTCTTCTTTATCTTTTATGGCACCGCATCTGATCATCACCACCACCACCTGTTTGCTTAAATGTATGTAAATGCCGAAAAAAAACTGAAATTACAAAAACACCAAATTATAAGCACACTCTATTATTTAATCATCAATGGGCGACCTTCTCTGTGATTCATAATTATTACACTCAGAGAAAAAAAATTAGATCATTCTCACCTTCTTGCAAGGTTTTGTGAAGTTTTTTTGGTCTTTTTTAGAGATTTTTTGTTTTGAAGATTTTTTGTTATTTTGAAGCTGTTTTTGTTTGGCCCCAATTTAAAGCCGCATCTTTTTTTTGTTATTTGTGTTATTTGTTGTAATTCATGTTGTGGTATTGTTGTTATTGGATTGTTAAATCATTTTCGTGTTGTGATAGATTTAAACAACAAGAGAAGAAATAACAAAAACCACAAATTACTCGTCATCCAAAAAAAAGCAAAAAAATACCAAAAAAAACGAAAAAGAAATGTTTAACACACCTCTTTCTTCACTTTACTATTTTAAACAGCTTACATACATACATACACTATGTACATACATACATATGTATGTGAGTACCTTTATATGAAACGAGCATTTCTTTCACGCGTTTTACCTCGTTTTTTTCTCTCTGCAACTTTTTTCTTAGTAACTCACTTAACAATTTTGTTGTTGTTAATAGCAACAAAATACCTACTGAAGAAAGCGTTTTTTCAGTTTTTTGTTGTTGTTGTTGTTGGTATTTAAACATGATAATCATGCGCAATGAAAACAACCAACAGAAGCAGCAATACCCTCTTTTGCCACCACCAACAAATAAATATCTGTGTAATTGCAAAGAAATGAAGAAAAAAAGAAAGAAACCCGTTAAAAGTACCTACCAAAAGAAAAGAAAAAGTCTTCGTCGTCGTCATCGTTTGCCATAGCCAATGAATGAGGGATTTTTTGGATTCAATAAAAAAATTAATTGAAAAAAAAAACTGCAATAGTTGTTGGTGGAAGCGGTCAACAATCTAGCCTAATTCCCTATTCTTGTGGTGCAACTATAAAAAAGTAAGGGTTTTAAAGATATTTGGGAGGGCTTATAGGGGACATCAAATATGGAATTTTTTAAGATTTTTGGGAGACCCATAGAGGCCATTAAATGTGGAATTTTTAAGATTTTTAGCGGAACCGAAATTAGACAATTTATGTGGATTTTTAAGACTTTTGGAATCCGGCATTTTAAGAGATTTTTAGGAGGATCCACAGAGGCCAATAAATGTTAAATATTTAAAAATTTTTGGAGGACGTATAGAGGCCAATAAATTTTGATTTTGAAGGTTTTTAGTAAGACCCACAGATGCCCAAAAACTAAAGATTTTTTTAAGATTTTTGGAAGGACTCATAGAAGAAAATTTAAAAAAAATTAGGAGGACGCAGAGTGGCCAATAAAATTGAACTTCTTAAAAAAATTTTGGAGGATCCATAGAAGACAATTTATATAGATTTTTTTAAAGATTTTTAGGAGGCCTCTATGGGCCAATTAGTTTGGATTTTTTTATATATTTTAAGATTTTTAGCGAAACTAAATAAGACAATTTATGTGGATTTTTAAGGATTTTTAAGAGAACCTACTGAGGCAATAAATGCGGAATTTTTAAAGAATTTTGGAGCACCCAAAGAGGCTAATAAATGCTGATTTTTCAATGATTTCTAGGAGGACTCATAGAGACCAATAAATGAGGAATTTTAAAAGATTTTAAGGAGGACCCAAAAAAACACAATTTTTAAAGGTTTTAGGAGCACCCAAAGAGACTAATAAATCAGGAATTTTAAAATATTTTAGGAGAATCCATAGAGGTCAATAAAGGTGGAATTTTTAAAGATTTTTAGGAGAACTCATAGAGGATAATTTTAGTGGATTTTTTACAGAGTTTAAAGCCAGTAAATGTGGAACTTTTGAAGGTTTTTAGGAGGACCAAAAAATACAATTTATTTGGATTTTTTAAAGATTTCTGAGGGACGCAAAATAGACAATTTTTAAAGATTTTTAGGATGACCCACAAAGGCCTATAAATGCGGATTTTTAAAAATTTCTAGGAGTACTCAAAAAAGACAATTTATGTGCAATTACTAAAGGTTTTTAGGAGAACCCATAGAGGACATTTAATGCGGAATTTTTTAAGATTTTTAGGAGGACCCACAGGGGCCAATAAATGCAGAATGTTTAAAGATTTTTAGGAGGACCCACAGAGGCCAATAAACGCGGAATGTTTAAAGATTTTAGGAGAACCCATAGAGGACAATTTTTGTGGAATTTTTAAAGATTTTTAGGAGGACCCACAGAGGCCAATAAACGCGAAATGTTTAAAGATTTTAGGAGAACCCATAGAGGACAATTTTTGTGGAATTTTTAAAGATTTTTAGGAGGACCCATGTAGGCCAATAAATGAGGAATTTTTAAACATTTTAAGAGAATCCATAGAGGGTAATTTTAGTGGAATTTTTAAAGATTTTTAAGAGTGCCCAAAGAGTCCAATAAATGCGAATTTTTTAAACATTTTAGGAGGACCCATAGAGGATAATTTTAGTGGAATTTTTACAGATTTTTAGAAGGGCCACTAAATGTGAAGTTTTTTTAAGAATTTTAGGAAGACCCACAGAGGACACTAGATGTAGAATTTTTATAGATTTTTAGAAGGACACATGGAGGCCAATAAATGAGGAATTTTTAAACATTTTAGGAGGACGAATAGAGGATAATTTTAGTGGAATTTTTACAGATTTTTAGAAGGGCCGACAGAGCCCATTAAATGCGGAACTTTTGAAGGTTTTTAGGAGGACCCCAAAAATACAATTTATTTGGATTTTTTAAAGATTTTAGGGGAAGAGGTCGATAAATGGGGATTTTTTAAAGATTCCTAGGAGGACTCAAAAAAGGCATTTTTAAAAGATGTTTAGGAAGATCTACAGAGGCCAATAAATGCCGATTTTTGAAAGATTTCTAGGAGTACCCAAAAAAGGCAATTTATGTGGAATTATTAAAGGTTTTTAACAGAACCCACAGAGGCCATCAATTGCCGAATTTTTAAAGATTTTAGGAGGACCAATAGAATCCAATAAATGTGGAATTTTTAAAAAAATTTTTTGGAGGAACCAGAAAAGATAATTTATGTTGATTATTTAAAGGTTCTTAGGAGGACCCGAATAGTCTAATAAATGCGAAATTTATAAACATTTTAGGAATGACCCATAGCTGATAATTTTAGTGAAATTTTTACAGATTTTTAGAAAGGCCCATAGAGCCCAACAAATGCGGAACTTTTGAAGGTTTTTAGGAGGACCCACAAATACAATTTATTTGAATTATTTAAAGATTTTTAGGAGGACCAAAAAAGATAAGTTTTAAAGATTTTTAGGAGGACCTACAGAGGCCAATAGATGCGAATTTTTTAAAAATTTCTAGTTGTACTCAAAAAATGCAATTTATGTGGAATTATTAAAGGGTTTTAACAGGACCCACAAAGGCCAATAAATGCGGAATTTTTAAAGATTTTTTGGAGGAACAAAAAAACAATTTATGCGAATTTTTCTAAGATTTTTAGAAGGATCCATAAAGGCCAATAAATGCGGAACTTTTCAAGATTTTAAGGAGGATCCAATAAATGTGGAATATTGTTACAGATTTTTAGAAGAACCCATAGAGGCCAATATATGTGGAACGTAAAAAGATTTCTAGGAGTACACAAAATAGTCAATTTTGTGTGGTATTATTAAAGGTTTTTAGGAGGATGCCATTAAATGTGTAATTTTTAAAGATTTTTAGGATGACCCATAGAGTCCATTAAATGTAGAATTTTTAAAGATGTTTAGGAGGACCAACAGAGGCCATTAAATGTGGAATTTTTAAAAATTTTAGAAGGACCCATAGAGGCCAACTTATGTGGAATTTTTAAAGATTTTTAGGAGGTCTCATAGAGGCCAACTTATGTGGAATTTTTAAAGTTGTTTAGGAGAACCAACAGAGGCCATTAAATGTGGAATTTTTAAAAATTTTAGAAGGACCCATAGAGGCCAACTTATGTGGAGTTTTTAAAAAATTTTAGGAGGATCCATGGAGACCACTAAATGTGGAATTTTTAAGGATTTTAGGGAGGACCCAAAAAAGATAATTTATGTGGAATTTTTGAAGGGCGTTCTGGGTCCTCATAGAGGCCATTAAATGTGGAATTTTTAAAGATTTTAGGAGGACCCATAGGGGCCACTAAATGTGGAATTTTTAAAGATTTTTAGGAGAACCCATAGAGGCCATTAAATGTAGAATTTTTATGTGGAACTTTTAAAGATTTTTAGGAGAACCCATAGAGGCCAACTTATGTGGAATTTTTAAAGTATTTTAGGAAGACCCATGGAGACCACTAAATGTGGAATTTTTAAAGCATTTTATGAAAACCATAGAGGCCAATAAATTCGGATGTTTAAAAGATTACTAGGATGACCCATTGAGACCAATAAATTCGGAATTATTAAGGATTTTAGGGAGGACCCAAAAACAACAATTTATGTGGAATTTTTGAAGGTCTTTATGGGTCCTCATAGATGCCAACGAATGCGGAAATTTTTAAGATTTTTAGGAGGACCCACAGACGTCACTAAATGTGGAATTTTTATAGATTTTTTGGAGGGCCCAGGAGGGCACTAAATGTGGAATTTTTAAAAATTTTAGGAGGACCCTCAAAAGACAATTTATGTGGAATTTTTAAAGATTTTTAAGGGGACCCAAAGAGACCAAAAAACATGGAATTTCTAAAGATTTTTAGGTCATTAAACTTGGTATTTTTAAAGTATTTTAGGCGGATCACAGAGGCCACTAAATGTGATTTTTTTTAAGAATTTTAGGAGGACCCGCAGAGGACACTAAATGTAGAATTTTTATAGATTTTTAGATGGACTCATAGAGGCCAGTGAATGCGGAAATTTTAAAGATTTTTAGGAGGACCCACAGAGGCGAATAAATGTGGAATTTTTAAAGGTTTTTGAGAAGACCAAAAACGACAATTTATATGGAATTTTTAAGGATTTTTAGGAGGTCTCATAGAGGCTAATAAATGTGGGTCTTTTTTTAATTTTTAGGAGGATCAAAAAAACATAGAGGACAATTTATGTGGAATTTTTTAACATTTTTAGGAGGACCATTATAGGGGAATTTTTAAAGATTTTTAGGGGGACCAAAAAAGACAATTTATTTTGAATTTTTACAGATGTTTACGAGGACCTAAATAAGCCAATTTATGTGGAATTTTTAAAGAATTTTATTAGGACCCATAGGCGCTATGTGGAATTTTTAAAGATTTTTAAGAGGACCAAAGTGACCAAAAGACGTGGAATTTCTAAGGATTTTTAGGTCATGAAACTTGAAATTTATAAAGTATTTTAGACTGATCATAGAGACCACTAAATGTGAAATTTTTTAAAGAATTTTAGGAGGAATTTTTATAGATTTTTAGGAGGACCCATAGAGGCCAATGAATGCGGAAATTTTTAGGAGGATCCACAGAGGCGAATAAATGCGAAATTTTTAAAGGTTTTTGAAAAGATCAAAAAAGACAATTTATGTGCAATTTTTAAAGATTTTTAGGAGGTCTCATAAAGGCTAATAAATGTGGATTTTTTTTTATAAAAATTAGGAGGATCCATAAAGACCATTTTGTGCAATATTTTAAGATTTTTAGGATGGCTCATAAAGGACAATTTATGTGGAATTTTTAAAAATTTTTAGGAGAGCCATTAGAGGGGATTTTTTAAAGATTTTTAGGGGACCCAAAAAAGACAATTTATTTGGAATTTTTGCAGATTTTTAGGAGGAACCACAGAGGCCAATTTATGTGGAATTTTTAAAAATTTTTAGGAGGACCATGGGAGGTCGTCAAATTTGAAAATTTTAAAGCTTTTTAGGACAACCCATAGTTGCCATTAAATTTTGACTTTTTAAAGATTTTTAGGAGGACCTAAATAAGCCAATTTATGTGGAATTTTTAAAGAATTTTATTAAGACCCATAGAAGCTATTAAATGTGGAATTTTTAAAGATTTTTCGTAGGACCTGAATAAGAAAATTTACATGGAATTTTTACAGATTTTTAGAAGAACCCATAGAGGCCAATTTATGTGGAAGAAAACAAGACAATTTATGTGAAATTTATAAAGATTTTTAGTAGAACCCATAGTGGCCTTTATATATGGAATTTTTAAAGATTTTTAGAAGGAGATTTTTAGGAGCATCCATAGAGGCCAATAAATGAGGATTTTTAAAGATTTGTAGGACGATCCATAGAGGTCAAAAAAATGTAGAATTTGGTCATTAAATTTGAAATTTTTAAAGATTTTTCTTAGGACCCAATTAAGATAATTTATGTGGAGTCTTTAAAGATTTTTAGGAGGACGCATAGCGGCCAACTTATGTGGATTTTTTTAAAGACTTTTAGGAGGACCCAAAAAAGACAATTTATGTAGAATTTTTAAAGACTTTTAGGAGGATTCATAGTGGCCTTTAAATGTGGAATTTTTAAAGATTTTTAGAAGGAGATTTTTACAGATTTTTAGGAACTTTCATAAAGGCCAACAAATGAGGAATTTTTAAAGATTTGTACGAGGCCCATAGATGACAATTTTTGGTGAATTTTTAATTTTTTTAAGAGGACACATAGAGACTAAAAAATGCAGATTTTGCGTAGGACCCAAATAAGACAATTTATGAGGAATTTAAAAAAAAAAAAAACAGGAGTACCCTTCGAGGCCATCAAATGTGGAAATTTTAAAGATTTTTGGAGAACCCATAGGGGCCATTAAATTTGAAATTTAAAGGTTTTTAAGAGGACCTAAATATGACTATTTATGTGGATTTTTTAAAGAATTTTAGGAGGGCCCATAGAGACCATTAATTTGTGAATTTGTGATTTTTTTTAAGATTTTTCATAGGACCCAAATAAGACTATTTATGTGGAATTTTTCCAGATTTTTAGAATAACCCATAGAGGCCAATTTATGTGGAAGACAAAAATGCAATTTATGTGGAATTTTTAAAGAATTTTATGAGGACCCATAGGTGCTATAAAATGTGGAATTTTTAAAGATTTTTCGTAGGACCTAAATAAGAAAATTTATGTGGAAGACAAAAAGACAATTTATGCGGAATTTTTAACGATTTTTAGGAGGATTCATAGTGGCCTTTAAATGTGAAATTTTTAAAGATTTCTAGAAGGAGATTTTTAGGAGAATCCATAGCGGCCAATAAATAAGGATTTTTAAAGATTTGTAGGACGACCCATAGAGACCAAAAAAAATGCAGAATTTGGTCATTAAATTTGGATTTTTTAAAAACTTTTCGTAGGACCCAAATAAGACAATTTATGTGGAATTTGTACAGATTTTTAGGAAAACCCATAGAGGCCAATTTATATTTAATTTTTAAAGATTTTTAGGAGGACCCAAAAAAGACAATTTATGCTGAATTTTTAAAGATTTTTAGGAGGATTCATAGTGGCCTTTAAATGTAGAATTTTTAAAGATTTCTAAAAGGAGATTTTTAGGGGCTTCCATAAATGCAAATAAATGAGGATTTTTAAAGATTTGTAGGTCGACCCATAGAGGGCAAAAAATGCAGAATTTGCTCATTAAATTTGGAATTTTTACAAATTTTTCGTAGGACCCAAATAAGACAATTTATGTGGAATTTTTACAGATTTTTAGGAAAACCCATAGATGCCAATTTATATGGAATTTTTAAAGAATTTTAGGAGGACCCAAAAAAGGAATTTATACGTAATTTTTAAAGATTTGTAGGATGATTCATAGTGGCCTTTAAATGTGGAATTTTTAGAGATTTTTAGAAGGAGATTTTTAGGGGCTTCCATAAAGGCCAACAAATTATGAATTTTTAAAGATTTGTACAAGGGCCCATAGATGACAATTTTTGGCGAATTTTTGATTTTTTAGGCAGACACATAGAGTCCAAATTAAATTTGGAATTATTAAAGATTTTGCGTAGGACCCAAATAAGACAATTTATGTGGAATTTTTAAAGATTTTTAGGAGGGTCCAAAAAAGAAAATTTGTGTGGAATTTTTAAAGATTTTTAGGAGGACCAATTGAGGCAAATAAATGCGGAACCTTTAAAGATTTTTAGGAGAACCCGATAAGGACAATTTATGTTGATTTTGTAAAAATTTTTTAAAGGACCCATAGACGACAATTTGTGGTGAATTTTTAAAGATTTGTAGAAGTACCCATAGAGGCCATTAATTGCGGATTTTTTAAAGATTTTTTAAGGAGGACCATAGAGAAAAAATTTTTTAGGAAGACCCAAGGAATTTTCAGAGTTATTAGGAAGACCAATGGAGGTCAATATACGAATTTTCAAACATTTATGTTGAATTTTTAAATATTTTTGGAGGAATTTTTCAAAACCCCTCAAACCTTAAATAGCCAATAATTCCCTAAAGTAGGGTACAACAACAATAGCAACAGAAAATTTAGCAACATGGCAGAAACAACAACCATTATAATGTGGTAAATGACGGTAAAACTATTTTTACACTTCCACTTTAAATTTTCTGGACACTTTTTTTTTCTTTTTTAAAGACACATGTAAGCAGCTCAGCTGTTTATTCGTCTTTCCGTCTACCAGCCATGACTATTCACACCAACTTTTTCAGTTTAAACATCAATGAAGCAAAACTGAAAACAATTGTTTTTTTTTTTGTGAATGTGTCTTTGTATGCGATATTTTTTTAAACAATCTTTTTTTAAAATATTTCAAATGAAATATTTTTTGTTGTTTTTTTTTTTGTTACATGGATGCATGGCAAACAAAAGAAAAAAAAATTAATTGGCAATACCAATAGTTAACAATACGTTAACTTTTTTGCCAGGTAAAGGAAAACATAAACGGATACAGAGCCACTCTCAATTTACAACACTCTCCACATAGAGCAAGAGAAGAATATTTTTATACTGGAGAATTTCTTGTTCGTGAGAATTACCACCAACGATCTTTGTAACAAATTTAAAATAAAAAAAGAAAGAAAAAACTCTAAAAAATCTAGGCAGTTGGCCAAGCCAACCAACATTGGGCTAGGCCCAAGCAAATCTCGTGCTCGATGCACATGCATATGTAATTGTTTTGGCCTATAGAAACATATGTATGTATGAGTATGTATGCTGATCTTACCAAATACATTGGCATCTGTTTCAAGTCTAA
Organism: Musca autumnalis; assembly: GCF_047663935.1. NCBI lineage: Eukaryota > Metazoa > Arthropoda > Insecta > Diptera > Muscidae > Musca > Musca autumnalis. The sequence goes on from NW_027412088.1 coordinate 23,453,324, forward strand.
CATATTTTCGAGAGAGAGATTTAGTTATGTTTTGCTTTTGTATGCTGGGGATCATGGGGATATGCTTGACTAGTTGCAGCATAAAGCCGTGTAATGAAAGGCTCTCCTTGCCCCGTCCCAGCAATAGCTTAGTTAAGTTTGAAGTAAATCACCAAACTAACCATAAAATGTAATTCACTTTAATGGTTATTCATGTTGTGGATTTGATGTGAGGGGTAGTTTAATCAATGAGATGATTATTCGTGGATGTTTGGTAATCCTGAATCGATTACAAAAGAGAGAGAAAATTGGTAGTATTCAAATAGATCAGGCAATTGAAATCTTTAGTTTATTACGCGAAATCAAATTATAAAGAAAAAAATAATTGTGAATTTTTTTAAAATTTTGAGGAGGACCCAAAAAAGAAAATTTATGTGGAATTTCGAAAGAATTTTAAAAGGGCCCAAAAGGTCACTAAATGTGGAATTGTTAAATATTTAGGAGGCCCCCTAAATACAGTTTATGTGGAATTTATAGAGATTTTTAGGAGAACCCAAAAAGGGCAATTTATGTGGAAAGAGAGGCCAACAAATATGGATTTTTTAAAGATTTTCAGGAGGACCCAAAGAGGTCATTAAATGTACAAATTTTAAAGATTTTTAGGAGAACCCACAGAGTGCATTAAATGCGCAATTTTTAAGGAAAAAGAGGACGCATAGAAGCCAGCAAATACCAATTTTTTTAAGATTTTGAGGAGGACCCAAAAACGAAAATTTACGTGGAATTATGAAAGATTTTTAAAAATACCCAGGATGTCACTTATTGCGGAATTCTTAGATTTTTTAGAATTTGTTAAGTTTTTTTTAGGAGGACCCAATGAAGACAATATATAAGGAATTTTTAACGATTTTAGAAGTATCCAAAGAGGCCATGGCCTAAGATTTTTAAGAGAACCCATAGAGGGTTGTTGAACTTTTAAAGATTTTCAGGAGTATACAAAGGAGACAATAATTACGAAATTTTTAAACATTGTTAGAAGGACCCAAAGAAGTCATTAAATGTATAATTTTTAGAAGAATCTCTATGGCCAATAAATGTGGAACTTTTAAAGATTTTTAGGAGGACGCATAGAGGCTAATAAATGTAGATTTTTTAAAGATTTTAAGGTGGGTCCAAAAAGAACAATTTATGTGGAATACTGACGATTTTTAGAAGCACCCAAAAGGTCACTAAATGTGGAATTCTTATAAATGTTTGAAAGGACCTATAGAGGCCACTCAATGTAGAATTTTTAAAGTTTTTTTACGAGGACCCATAGAGAACAATAAATGTGGATTTACTTATTTTTTATATGAGGGGTCCTACAAGACCAATTTATATGGAAAATTTTCAAAGATTTTTAGATGGATCAAAAGAATGTCTTCTTTTGTTCGGAATTTTTAATGACTTGGGAATTCTAAATAATTTTTGGAATTAAAAAAACCTTGAATTTTCAAAATTTTTGTTAAACCAATGTAGGTCGAAAGCATAGATAATAATTTTGAAATACCTGAAATAGGGCGGTACCGACAAAATTAACTCGGGAAATATGAACTAGCCTACGAAAACAATTATAACAAGTAAGTACGGCGTTAAGTTCGGATGGGCAGAACTTGTTATACCCTCCACCACGAATGTATGGAAATAAAATGGAGCAATCAGGTTTCTTTCGTTTACGAAGAAGAGTAAATACCAAATTTCAGCAATTTCGGTAAAACAAAAAATACCGAAATTCGAGAGGTACCGTTCTATGGGAACTGTATCAAAACATCGATCTATACCTGGCGGAAGGTTTTTAGACTCAAAGAAGACTAAATACCAAGTTCCCTATATTTCGGTAACATAATGTGGCTAAAACCTTTAAATACCGAAAATTAAGAGATATGCTTCTATAGGGATATAGGAAGACCTATACATACCTATACTGATTATTCTCTTCTGGAATATTTTATAAACCCATGGAAGGCTAAATAACAAATTTCAGTCTTTCGGGCCTATATAGGGCCTATATATAAGCGTGGGCCTATACCGACGAATTTCAGCCATTTCGGTAGGTTGTTGTGGCCACAACCTTCAAAATACTGAAAATCGGGAGGTACAGTTTTATGGGGGCTAAATACCTGTACCGACAAATTTATGGGGGAAAATTGTATACCACCAAATTTCTGCCATTTCGGTTGGCTAAAACCTTCAAAATACCGAAAATTAAGAGGTATGCTTCTATAGGGATATAGGAAGACCTATACATACCTATACTGATAATTCTCTTCTTGAATATTTTATAACCCCATGGAAGACTAAATAACAAATTTCAGTCTTTCGGTGGGATATTGACGTCACAACATTCAGAAATACGAAAATCGGGAGGAACCGTTCTATAGGGCCTATATAAGCGTGGGCCTATAACGATGAATTTCAGCCATTTCGGTGGGTTGTTGTGGCCACAACCTTCAAAATACTGAAAATCGGGAGGTACCGTTCTATGTGGGCTATATGCAGGCGTGGACCTGTACCGATAAATTTCTGTGAGAAAATTTTATACCACCAAATTTCTGCCATTTCGTTTGGCTGATGTGGCCACAATCTTCAAAATACCGAAAATCGGGAGGTACCCTTCCATGGGGGCTATATGAAGGCGTGGACCTGTACCGACAAATTTCATATGGAAAGTTCTATACCCCCAAAAGAAGACTAAATACAAAATTTTATCCATTTCGATGGATTATTGTGGCCACAACCTACAAAATACCGAAAATCGGAGGGTACCGTTCTATGGGTGCTATATTAAGGCGTGTAAATATACCGACAAATTTCATATGGAAAGTTTTGTACCCCCAAAGAAGACTAAATACCAAATTTCAGCCATTTCGATGGATTATTGTGGCCACAACCTACAAAATACCGAAAACCGGGAGGCACCGTTCTATGGGTGCTATATTAAGGCGTGTAAATATACCGACAAATTTCATATGGAAAGTTCTGTACCCCCAAAAGAAGACTAAATACCAAATTTTAGCCATTTCGGTGTGATAATGATGCTAAAACTTTCAAAATACCGAAAATCGGGAGGTACCGTTCTATGGGGGCTATATTAAGCCATGGACCTGCAGCGACAAATTTCTGGAAGAAAGTTTTATACCCCCAACGAAGACTAAATACAAAATTTCAGCTATTTCGGTGGATTATTGTGGCCACAACCTTCAAAATACTGAAAATCAGGAGGTACCGTTCTATGGGGGCTATATGAAGGCGTGAACCTATACCGACAAATTTCATATGGAAAGTTCTGTACCCCCAAAAGAAGACTAAATACCAAATTTTAGCCATTTCGGTGTGATAATGATGCTAAAACTTTCAAAATACCGAAAATCGGGAGGTACCGTTCTATGGGGGCTATATTAAGGCATGGACCTGTAGCGACAAATTTCTGGGGGAAAGTTCTATACCCCCAAAAGAAGACTAAATACCAAATTTTAGCCATTTCGGTGTGATAATGATGCTAAAACCTTCAAAATACCGAAAATCGGGAGGTACCTTTCCATGGGGGCTATATGAAGGCGTGGACCTATACCGACAACTTTCATATGAAAAGTTCTATACCCCCAAAAGAAGACTAAATACCAAATTTCAGTCATTTCGGTGGGATATAGAGGCCACATCCTTCGAAATACCGAAAATCGGGAGGTACCTTTCCATGGGGGCTATATGAAGGCGTGGACCTATACCCAAAAATTTCATATGGAAAGTTCTATACCCCCAACAGAAGACTAAATACCAAATTTTAGGCATTTCGATGGATTATTGTGGCCACAACCTTCAAAATGCCAAAAATCCGGAGGTACCTTTCCATGGGGGCTATATGAAGGCGTGAACCTGTACCGACAAATTTCATATGGAAAGTTCTATACCCCCAACGAAGACTAACTATTAAATTTCAGCCATTTCGGTGTGATAATGATGCTAAAACTTTCAAAATACCGAAAATCGGAAGGTACCGTTCTATGGGGGCTATATTAAGGCTTGGACCTGTAGCGACAAATTTCTGGAAGAAAGTTGTATACCCCCAACGAAGACTAACTACCAAATTTCATCCATTTCGGTGGATTATTGTGGCCACAACCTTCAAAATACCGAAAATCCGGAGGTACCGTTCTATGGGGGCTATATGAATGCATGAACCTATATCGACAAATTTCTGAGGGAAAGTTTAATATCCCCAACGAAGACTCTGTACCAAATTTCAGTCATTTTGGAGTGATAATGAGGCTAAAAAATTAAAAATATCGAAAATCGGGTGGTAGCGTTCAAAGTTGTGGAAAGGTATGGCCCATAAAACTAAGTTTGGATATAATATGACGAAGACCAAATATTGAACCAAATCGGTGCTCTCCGACCGCCATATATGGTGACATAGGAGTTTTTTACACCTTTCGGGCTGTTTTCCCAAGAAATATGGATTTGCCCTTGAAAAAACTTTTACCGTCGTAATAGAGGTAGTGAATGCAAATCGCTTCAACAAAAAACAAAGTGATTCGAGAGCAGGTCTTAAAGTGAACTTATCCAAATTTTGTGTGAGAGGTACCACAAGGTGTAGACAAATATAGTCCATATTCGAACCTGATCTATATCTGGTAGATATATTAGGATGTGCAAAGTATGGATTTCATCGGTCACACCCTTCAAGAGTTATCGTGCGCAAAATTTTTCCGAACATTTTTGAAGTTTTGTGGGGGAGGTACCTGAAGGAGTGGACCGATATAGCCCATCTTCGAATTTAAACTATGTTTTGATAAAATATTACGATGGCTAAGTTTTGGACCGAATCGACAGATCCGTTGAAGGGTTATCTTGCGCTCCAACCACTACACAAAGTGTCATAGGGGCTTTTTGCACCTTTCCGGCCATTTTCTCAGGAAATATGGACTTGCACCTGATGAAACTTGTACCCTCGTATGGAGGGAAGTGAATACAAGTTGTTGCAAAAAAGATCAAAGCGATTCGAGAGCAAGTCCTAAACTGAACTTATCCGAAATTTTGTGTGGGAGGTACCCGAAGCAGTGGGCCGATTAAGTCATATTGGAACCTCATCTAAGTCTGGTAGAAAATTCACGATGTGCTAAGTATGGACCAAATCGGTTACTTCCTTCAAGAGTTATCGTGCCCACACATTTTCCGAACATTTTGGAACTTTTGTGGGGGAGGTACGTGAAGTAGTGGGCCTATATGGCCCATCTTCGAACCTAAATCAAATCTGGACAAAATATTTCGATACCCAAAATTTGAACCGAATCGATTGATCCGTTCGAGAGTTATCGTGCGCACCAGCCAGCCAGACAGACAGACGGACGGACATTGCTAGATCTACTCAAAATTGTCTGAAACGGATATCGTACAAACATACTTGGGGTCTAAAACCATTATTTCGATAAGGCACATTTTTGGTCGTATCAAAGTGTAAATACCCTCTTTAGCCTAAAGGCTGAGGGTATAAAAAAATCGGAGAGGAGCTCGTAAACTTTTTTCCGAATAGCGTGTGAGAGGTACACGAAGCAATGGTCCGATAGTCCATATTCGAATCCGAAGTATACCTAAAAGTAGTATTAACATATGCAAAGTTATGACCAATTCAGTTATCTTGCGCACGATTTTAGCGAAAGTTGTTAAACTGGAGATACCGGAAGGAGTTGACCGATATGGCCCATTTTCGAACTTAATCTAAGTTTGAACAAAATATTACGAATGCCAAATTCAGGATACGACCGGTCGTTCGAGAGTTATCGTGAGCACCAGCTATCCAGACTGGCATACAGACAGACGGACATTGCTTAATCGAATCCAAATTATCTGAAACCGATTTCGTCCAGATATACTTGTGGTGTAAACCCACTATTTCGATGAGACTTATTTTTGGTCGTATCTTTAGCCTTAAAGCTGAGGGTATTATTAACTCTAAAGAGGGACAGTCAAGTGACTGCAGATTGTTCTCAATAACCTCCGTCTCCATCAGAAAAAAGATGAAATTAATTACGTCCCCATTATGAACAATAAATAAAATTTATCCGAAAATTTCGCTGAAAACATAATGCTCCGTATTAGTAATATGATTCGGATCCAAATTCGTTCGAGAGACTGATTCTGTTTTGTGAAAAATGTTTATATCGCTTTTGTTTTGAATCAAAAATTCAAAATAACAGGACTTTTGAACGATTTTAGTTTCGTATCGTCCTAAGTCTTTCAGAGACAATATTTTTCCGTCGCTTGCCTCTTGATCTTATCTCCGCTCTTTCCCATCCTCATTAAACCTCTAGCCAATAAACACATTTAAATTGACACTGGTAAACTAGTGAAAAAGGCCGTGTTAAAGCAGGACGGGCTGGTTTGGCACGGTGAAACAAACACACACATGGAGGTGTTTATATTCCACCTCTGTCTGTGTGTGTGTTGTGGGGCATTATTTCAAAGTCTTTTGCAAGATCTAAACAATTTTGCACGATTACATGATGGAAATGGAGGAAAATTGGTTGCCAATATTGTCGTTCTTGTTGTTGTTGCTGCTGCTGGTTATTACAACTACTTGTTGTTGTTTGCAACGACTCTTGTCTTTGAGCTTAAGAGCGGGCAATTATAAAAAATTGATACAAAGATACAACAAAAAACAAAAAGTATAGATGGAATGGAACAGATGATGGAGGCCTGCACTAAATGAATGGATGGATGGATGGATGGATGATGGATATGTAGACTAGAGTAAAAATATGATGATCATGATGATGATGATGCAGGTGATAATGATGTGTATGATGCAGGCAAGGCAAAATGCAATGAAAACAAAGTTGTTGCCTGTCTGCTTGAATGGTAGAAGTTGTATTATTACTTTAATTCCAAAGATGTAAAAGAAGTTGTCGTTGAAGCGTGGCACCAGATCTCCTCTGCTCCTCCGTCGATGTATGGAATGGAAATTTTTACTGGGTTTGCACAAAACTAGGGTTGCTGTATGCGACTGTCACCGATCACCACCACTGTCTTTGGCTATTCGATTCGAATTCCGTTCGATTTGGGCGAGTTTGTTTTTCTCGCTTGGGTTCACGCAACACCCAACAAACTCCAAAACCCGTCCGTACTCACTTCGTTCACTACACTTAAGACTAGTTTTGTTTTTGTTTTTTGCTTTTTTTTTGCTTTTCAATTTCGTTGTGACTTTTTTTCTTAACTTGATTAAACACGTTTCTAATAACTTTTTTGGTATCTCTCTCTTATTGGGTTTCCTTGGAAATGTGATTTGAGATTTTTTCGATCGAATTTACAAGACGAAACGAAAGAAAAATCGCCACCAAAAAAATATCTCCAAACTTTGAGCACTTGTTCGATTTCTTCTTCTTATTTTATATATAATTTTTTTTCTTACAAATATTTCGTTATTATTTTCTTCTATCTTTTTTGTAATTTGTTATTTATTTGTAATTTTTTTTTTCTCTATTTTTTTAGGCTTTGGCTCTTCAGTTTGTTGCGTTATTTACGCTATGAACGTCTATGAAAAACTGAAGACAAGAAATTTTTATTTTCAGAGCCAAGTATTGAGACGTTGAACAAACGGCGGTGGCCGCGCGGCTTTATTTTCAGTTTCTAAAAAATCTCGTTGCTGTTGTTGTTGTTATTGGCCATAAGCCCAACAGCGAACACCTCTCTGTATGCTGATGAATGTGTGTATGTCGTAAATGGGGGGGTTTTGTATGTCTGTATGTGTGTCTGTACATTAAAGCTTGGCTCAAACTTACTAAACAGGTAGTGCGAGCCAAGCCACCAAGGCACGTAGAGAAATTTTTGTTAGTTTGGATAAATTATTTTCAGCGAGGTAAAATTTTCCACAAACGTGGATAAACTATTCACCAAGGTGGATAAAATATTCACCAATGTGGAAAAGTATTCACCAATGTGTGTGTAGATAAACTATTCACCGATGTGGATAAAATTATCCACAAACGTGGATAAAGCTATCCACAAATGTGGATAAAATTATCCGCAAACGTGGATTAAGTTATCCACGAATGTTGATATCTACAAATGTGGGTAAAGTTATCCACAAATGTGGATAAAGTTATCCACAAATGTGGACAAAGTTATCCACAAATGTGGATAAAGTTATCCACAAACGTGGATAAAGTTATCCACGAATGTTGATATCTACAAATGTGGATAAAGTTATCCACAAATGTGGACAAAGTTATCCACAAATGTGGATAAAGTTATCCGCAAACGTGGATAAAGTTATCCACAAATGTGGATAAAGTTATCCAGAAATGTGAATAAAGTTATCCACAAGTTTGGATAAAATTATCCACAAATGTTAATAAAATTATCCACGAATGTGGATAAAATTATCAAAAAATGTGGGTAAAGGGGTTCACAAATGTGGATAAAGTTATTCACAAATGTGGATAAAGTTATCCACAAACGTGGATAAAGTTATCCACAAATGTGGATAAAGTTATCCACAAACGTGGATAAAGTTATTCACAAATGTGGATAAAATTATCCACAAATGTTAATAAAAGTTATCCACAAATGTGGATAAAGTTATCCACAAATGTGGATAAAGTTATTCACAAATGTGGATAAAGTTATCCACAAATGTGGATAAAGTTATTCACAAATGTGGATAAAGTTATCCACAAACGTGGATAAAGTTATCCACAAATGTGGATTAAGTTATCCACAAACGTGGATAAAGTTATCCACAAATGTGGATAAAATTATCCACAAATGTTAATAAAATTATCTACGAATGTGGATAAAATTATCAAAAAATGTGGGTAAAGTTGTTCACAAATGTGGATAAAGTTATCCACAAACGTGGATAAAGTTATTCACAAATGTGGATAAAGTTATCCACAAATGTGGATAAATTTATCCACAAACGTGGATAAAGTTATCCACAAATGTGGATAAAGTTATCCACAAACGTGGATAAAGTTATTCACAAATGTGGATAAAGTTATCCACAAATGTGTATAAAGTTATCCACAAATGTGGATAAAGTTATTCACAAATGTGGATAAAGTTATCCACAAATGTGTATAAAGTTATCCACAAATGTGGATAAAGTTATCCACAAGTTTGGATAAAATTATCCACAAATGTAGATAAAATTATCCACATATGTGGATAAAGTTATCCACAAATGTGGATAAAGTTATCCACAAACGTGGATAAAGTTATCCACAAATGTGGATAAAGTTATCCACAAACGTGGATAAAGTTATCCACAAATGTAGATAAAATTATCCACAAATGTGGATAAAATTATCCAAAAATGTGGATAAAGTTATCCACGAATGTGGATAAAGTTATCAAAAAATGTGGGTAAAGTTATCCACAAATGTGGATAAAGTTGTCCACAAACGTTTATAAAGTTATCCACAAATGTGGATAAAGTTATCCACAAGTTTGGATAAAATTATCCACAAATGTAGATAAAATTATCCACAAATGTGGATAAAATTATCCAAAAATGTGGATAAAGTTATCCACGAATGTGGATAAAATTATCAAAAAATGTGGGTAAAGTTATTCACAAATGTGGATAAAATTAACCATAAATTTATCCACAGTCGTGGATAAAGTTATCCACAAATGTGGGTAAAGTTATCCACAAATGTGGATAAAGATATCCACAAATGTGGATAAAGTTATCCACAAATGTGGATAAAGTTATCCACAAATGTGGATAATGTTATCCACAAACGTGGATAAAGTTATCCACAAATGTGGATAAAGTTATCCACAAGTTTGGATAAAATTATCCACAAATGTAGATAAAATTATCCACAAATGTGGATAAAATTATCCAAAAATGTGGATAAAGTTATCCACGAATGTGGCATACGTTATCCACCAATGTGGATAAAATTATCCGCAAATGTGAATAAAATTATCCACCAATGTGGATACAATTATCCACAAATGCGGATAAAATTATCAACCAATAAAGAGAATATTATCCCTCAATGTGGATAAAATTATCCACCAATGTGATAGAATTATCCACAAATGTGGATAAAATTATCCACCAATGTTGATACAATTATCCACCAATGTGGATAAAATTACCCACAAATGTGGATAAAATTATCCACCAATGTGGATAAAATTATCCACCAATGTGGATAAAATTATCCACCAATGTTGATAAAATTATCCACCAATGTGGATAAAGTTATCCACAAGTTTGGATAAAATTATCCACGAATGTGGATAAAATTATCAAAAAATGTGGGTAAAATTATTCACAAATGTGGATAAAATTAACCATAAATTTATCCACAATCGTGGATAAAGTGATCCGCAAATGTGGATAAAGTTATCCACAAGTTTGGATAAAGTAATCCACAAATGTGGATAAAATTATACACGAATGTGGATAAAATTTTCAAAAAATGTGGGTAAAGTTATTCACAAATGTGGATAAAATTTATAATAAATTTATCCACAATCGTGGATAAAGTTATCCACAAATGTGGATATAGTTATCCACAAATGTGAATAAAGTTATCCACAAACGTGGATAAAGTTATCCACAAATGTGGATAAAGTTATCCACAAATGTGAATAAAGTTATCCACAAACGTGGATAAAATTATCCACGAATGTGGATAAAATTATCGAAGAATGTGGATAAAATTATCAAAAAATGTGGGTAAAGTTATTCACAAATGTGGATAAAGTTATCCACAAATGTGGATATAGTTATCCACAAATGTGGATATAGTTATCCACAAATGTGGATATAGTTATCCACAAATGTGGATAAAGTTATCCACAAATGTGGATAAAATTATCCACAAATGTGGATAAAATTATCCACAAATGTGGATAAAATTATTTGTGGATAATTTCATCCACATTTGTGGATAACTTTACCCACATTTTTTGATAACTTTATCCACAAACATGGATAAAGTTATCCACAAATGTGTATAAAGTTATGCACAAATGTGGATAAAGTTATCCACAAATGTGGATAAAGTTATCCACAAGTTTGGATAAAATTATCCACAAGTTTGGATAAAATTATCCACAAATGTAGATAAAATTATCCACAAATGTGGATAAAATTATCCACAAATGTGGATAAAATTATCCACAAATGTGGATAAAATTGTCCACGAATGTGAATAAAATTATCAAAAAATGTGGGTAAAGTTATCCACAAATGTGGATAAAGTTATCCACAAACGTGGATAAAGTTCTCACCAAACTATTCACCAAGGTGGATAAAATATTCACCAATGTGGAAAAGTATTCACCGATGTGGATAAAATTATCCAAAACGTGGATAAAGCTATCCACAAATGTGGATAAAGTTATCCACAAATGTGGATAAAGTTATCCACAAGTTTGGATAAAATTATCCACAAGTTTGGATAAAATTATCCACAAATGTAGATAAAATTATCCTCAAACGTGGATAAAATTATCCACGAATGTGGATAAAATTATCAAAAAATGTGGGTAAAGTTATCCACAAACGTGGATGAAGTTATCCACAAATGTGGATAAAGTTATCCACAAATGTGGATAAAGTTATCCACAAGTTTGGATAAAATTATCCAGAAATGTGGATAAAATTATCCACAAATGTGGATAAAATTGTCCACGAATGTGGATAAAATTATCAAAAAATGTGGGTACAGTTATCCACAAATGTGGATAAAGTTATCCACAAACGTGGATAAAGTTCTCCACAAATGTGGATAAAGTTATCCACAAGTTTGGATAAAGTTATCCACAAGTTTGGATAAAGTTATCCACAAGTTTGGATAAAATTATCCACATATGTGGATAAAATTATCCACAAATGTGGATAAAATTATCCACAAATGTGGAAAAAATTATCCACAAATGTGGATAAAATTGTCCACGAATGTGAATAAAATTATCAAAAAATGTGGGTAAAGTTATCCACAAATGTGGATAAAGTTATCCACAAACGTGGATAAAGTTCTCCACAAATGTGGATAAAGTTATCCACAAATGTGGATAAAGTTATCCAAATGTTTGGATAAAATTATCCACAATAAAGAGAATATTATCCCTCAATGTGGATAAAATTATCCACCAATGTTGATACAATTATCAACCAAAGTGGCCAAATTATCCACCAATGTGGATAAAATTATCCACAAATGTGGATAAAATTATCCACAAATGTGGATAAAATTATCCACCAATGTGGATAAAATTATCCACCAATGTTGATACAATTATCCACCAAAGTGGACAAAATTATCCACAAATGTGGATAAAATTATCCACAAATGTGGATAAAATTATCCACCAATGTGGATAATATTATCTACCAATGTGGATAAAATTATCTACCAATGTAGATAAAATTATCCACAAATGTGGATACAATTATCCACCAATGTGGATAAAATCATCCACCAATGTGCATAAAATTATCCACCAATGTTGATAAAATTATCCATAAATGTGGATACAATTATCCACCAATGTGGATAAAATTATCCACCAATCAATGCGGACAAAATTATCCACCAAAGTGAATAAAATTATCCACAAATGTGGATAAAATTATCCACCAATGTGAATAAAATTATTCACCAATGTGGATAAAATTATCCACCAATGTTGATAAAATTATCCACCAATGTGAATAAAATTATCCACCAATGTGGATAAAATTATCCACCAATGTGAATAAAATTATCCACCAATGTGGATAAAATTATCCACCAATGTTGATAAAATTATCCACCAATGTGGATACAATTATCCACCAAAGTGGACAAAATTATCCACCAATGTGGATAAAATTATCCACCAATGTGGATAAAATTATCCACCAAAGTGAATAAAATTATCCACCAATGTTGATACAATCATCCACCAAAGTTGACAAAATTATCCACCAATGTGGATAAAATTATCCACAAATATGGATAAAATTATCCACCAATGTGGATAAAATTATCTACCAATGTGGATAAAATTATCCACAAATGTGGATACAATTTTCCACCAATGTGGATAAAATTATCCACCAATGTTGATAAAATTATCCACCAATGTGGATAAAATTATCCACCAATGTTGATAAAATTATCCACAAATGTGGATAAAATTATCCACCAATGTGGATAAAATTATCGACCAATGTAGATAAAATTATGCACAAATGTGGATACAATTATCCACCAATGCGGATAAAATTATCCACCAATGTGGATAAAATTATCCACCAATGTGGATAAAATTATCCACCAAAGTGAATACAATTATCCACCAAAGTGGACAAAATTATCCACCAATGTGGATAAAATTATCCCCAAATGTGGATAAAATTATCCACCAATGTGGATAAAATTATCTACCAATGTGGATAAAATTATCCACAAATGTGGATAAAATTATCCACCAATCAATGTGGATAAAATTATGCACAAATGCGAATACAATTATCCACCAATGTGGATAAAATTATCCACCAATGTGGATTACAATTATCCACCAAAGTGGACAAAATTATCCACCAATGTGGATAAAATTATCCCCAAATGTGGATAAAATTATTCACCAATGTGGATAAAATTATCCACCAATGTGGTTAAAATTATCCACAAATGTGGATACAATTATCCAACAAAGTGGACAAAATTATCCACCAATGTGGATAAAATTATCCACCAATGTGGATAAAATTATCCACAAATGTGGATACAATTATCCACCAATGTGGATAAAATTATCCACAAATGTGGATACAATTATCCACCAATGCGGATAAAATTATCCACCAATGTTGATACAATTATCCACCAAAGTGGACAAAATCATCCACCAATGTGGATAAAATTATCCACAAATGTGGATAAAATTATCCACCAATGTGGATACAATTATCCACAAATGCGGATAAAATTATCAACCAATAAAGAGAATATTATCCCTCAATGTGGATAAAATTATCCACCAATGTGGATAAAATTATCCACAAATGTGGATACAATTATGTGGATAAAATTATCCACCAATGTGGATAAAATTATCCACCAATGTGAATAAAATTAACCACCAATGTGGATAAAATTATCCACCAATGTTGATAAAATTATCCATCAATGTTGATACAATTATCCACCAATGTGTATAAAATTATCCACCAATGTGGATAAAATTATCCACCAATGTGAATAAACTTATCCACCAATGTGGATAACATTATCCACCAATGTTGACAAAATTATCAACCAATGTGGATAAAATTATCCACCAATATTGATACAATTATCCACCAAAGTGGACAAAATTAGTGGATAAAATTGTTCACCGATGTGGATACAATTATCCACAAATGCGGATAAAATTGTCAACCAATAAAGAGAATATTATCCCTCAATGTGGATAAAATTATCCACCAATGTGGATAAAATTATTCACCAATGTGGATAAAATTATTCAACAGTGTGGATAAAATTATCCATGAATGCGGATAAAACTATTTATCAATGTGCATGAAATTATCCACCAATGTAGGTACAATTTTAGACAAATGTGGATACAGTTATCCGCCAATGTGTATAAAATTATCCACCAATGTGGATAACATTATCCACTAGTGTGAATTAAATTATCCACCAATGTGGATAAAATTATCCACCAATGTGGATAAAATTATCCAATAATGTGGATAAAATTATCCACCAATGTTGATACAATTATCCACCAAAGTGGACAAAATTATCCACCAATGTTGATACAATTATCCAACAAAGTGGACAAAATTATCCACCAATGTGGATAAAATTATCCACAAATGTGGATACAATTATCCACCAATGTGGATAAAATTATCCACCAATGTTGATAATGCTATCCACCAATGTGGATAAAATTATCCACCAATGTTGATACAATTATCCACCAATGTGGATAAAATTATCCACAAATGTGGATAAAATTATCCACCAATGTGGATACAATTATCCACAAATGCGGATAAAATTATCAACCAATAAAGAGAATATTATCCCTCAATGTGGATAAAATTATCCACAAATGTGGATACAATTATCCACCAATGTTCATAAATTTATCCACCAATGTGGATAAAATTTTCCACCAATGTGGATAAAATTATTACCAATGTTCATAAATTTATCCAATAATGTGGATAAAATTATCCATAAATGTGGATACAATTATCCACCAATGTGGATAAAATTATTCACCAATCAATGCGGATAAAATTATCAACCAATAAAGAGAATATTATCCCTCAATGTGGATAAAATTATCCACCAATGTGGATACAATTATCCACCAATGTGTATAAAATTATCCACCAATGTGGATAAAATTTTCCACCAATGTTGATACAATTATCCACCAAAGTGGACAAAATTATCCACCAATGTTGATAAAATTAGCAACAAATGAGGATACAATTATCCACCAATGTGTATAAAATTATCCAACAATGTGGATAAAATAATCCACCAATGTGAATAAAATTATCCACCAATGTGGATAAAATAATCCACCTATGTGGATAAAATTATCCATAAATGTGGATATAATTATCCACCAATGTGGATAATATTATCCACCAAACAACGCGAATAAAATTATGCACAAATGTGGATACAATTATCCACCAATGTGTATAAAATTATCCACCAATGTGGATAAAATTATCCACCAATGTGAATAAAATTATCCACCAATGTGGATAAAATAATCCACCAATGTGGATAAAATTATCCATAAATGTGGATATAATTATCCACCAATGTGGATATAATTATCCACCAATGTGGATATAATTATCCACCAATGTGGATAAAATTATCCACCAATCAACACGAATAAAATTATGCACAAATGTGGATACAATTATCCACCAATGTGGATACAATTATCCACCAATGTGGATAAAATTATCCACCAATGTGGATATAATTTTCCACCAATGTGGATAAAATTATCCACCAATCAACACGAATAAAATTATGCACAAATGTGGATAAAATTATCCACCAATGTGGATAAAATTATCCACCAATGTGGATAAAATTTGCCACCAATGTTGATACAATTATCCACCAATGTGGACAAAATTATCCACCAATGTTGATGAAATTAGCAACAAATGATGATACAATTATCCACCAATGTGTTTAAAATTATCCACCAATGTGGATAAAATTATCCACCAATGTGAATAAAATTATCCACCAATGTGGATAAAATAATCCACCAATGTGGATAAAATTATCCACCAATGTGGATAAAATTATCCATCAATGTTGATAAAATTATCCACCAATGTGGATAAAATTATCCACCAATGTGGATAAAATTATCCACCAATGTGGATACAATTATCCACAAATGCGGATAAAATTATCAACCAATAAAGAGAATATTATCCCTCAATGTGGATAAAATTATCCACCAATGTGGATAAAATTATTCACCACAAATAATTTTATTCGCATTTGTGGATAATTTTATCCGCATTTGTGGATAGCTTTATCCTCGTTTTTGTATAATATTATCCAAGTTTGTGGATAACTTTATCCAAGCTTGTAGATAATTTTATCCACGCTTGTGAATAAATTTATCCACCACCCCTTCAACCTAAAAAGTACTTTCCCTCAATAAAATATCTTCTCAGTGTAAATACCAAAAACAAAAACATACAAACAAACAAATCAAAACGAATGACTTTTATAATAGACGAACGAACGGCAGGCAAATCAACAACGAAACGCACAATCAAACAAAAGCTAAACTTACTCACACCAGCGTCGTATGAATGCCGTTCGTCGTCTACAATAAGCCGATGATTGTTGATCATCGGCTCGCACAAACTGTTGACAACAGCCCAAATAATCACAACAACAACAACATCAATACTAGCAAAAATTAATTTCAATAGCCAAATGGACGAACGAACGAACAAGCCGATTGAAAGGGACCAATAAAGCTCTTTGCCCAGAGTGAGGTTTAAACCTTTTTTTCAACACTCAAAGAAAAATCTCAATTAAAGAGTGTTCGACGAACACCTTTTTGGCCAGCGAGAAGAAGAGAATGTGTGTGTGCGAAAAACAACCAAAATAACCGGCAGCATGGAAGTTATCCTTGAACTCGTTTCACTTAAGTAGCAGCAGCAAAGGTAGCGACAACAACAACAACGGAAAAAAGAATGCAAAAATGTAAAGCAAAAACCCACCAAAACAAATTATAACAAAAAATGCAAAATAATTTTGGAATCAATGCGGGTTATTGATCATTTGGATATTTGTATTAAACCAAGGCAGACAAAAATAATGATGATTTAGTTTCTGGTTCCGTTCGGAGATTTTTAAATAAAAAACCAAAACATTTTTGCGGTCATATGTTAGCTGTGAGAAGAAAAAAATGAATGCAGCTTATTGTTGCCAATAGGTCAATAAAACAATAAAAAAGTACTGGAAGTAAGGCAACAGGTTGTTGTCTCGGTTTATTTATTTGTAGAAGGTACACAGACAGAACAGGATACTTCAAGGAAAAATTCCATTCAATTTTTTTTGAGTCGCCCGATTTTGATTGTGGAAAGGAATGTTTTTCCATCATGATAATGAATAGCAGCCAATTAGAGTGTTGTTTTGAAATAATTAAATATGGATAAATTTATAAATAAATTGATTTCAAATTTTCAAGGTTTTTTTGTAAACATTTTCTTAAGGATCGGAAGAGATCGGAATATTTTAAAAATAAATTGCATTTTCGTAGGTGACAAAATACCTACGAAAGTTTGCATCGTAAATTAGGCGCTTGTGGGGTAAGTGTCATACACAGTGGGCGTAATTATTCCACTGACAGACCCAATCAACCTTATTTTGAAAGACGATCCTTGGGCGATGTTTTTGGAACATTCGAGCCATTATCAAGATAAGTTTGAAGAACTAAATTGTAGCGTTATAAGAGTAACAAAGATCAAAAAATCTACAATGTAATAATAGGACAATTCGAGTTGGAACGGAAAAGTCTCGAATCTGAATGAATGGACCGCCATGGTCCATCCATGGGTCATTATATCAGGAAGCACAAAACAAAATTATATCGGTGTAATCAGAATCACGAATACTACATTCGATGCAAATTTCAAAACAACACTCGAACAGACCTTAAGCTGAACAACCTCCTTGATTTTTCTGAGGTAGTGTAACGAGACAAACAGTTCACGTACATAAACCTGCCATCGACAAATTTTATTACACCTTTCTGTGTGTATTGAGTACACAGCCTAACCTAATGCATACGGATTTAGTTCACTTCGTTGCAACGTCACCAAAGACTCTAACGAAAATAATTCTCATTCACCTCATCTCATCTGATTCTATAGTTTTTCACTTTAGGCCATTGAATAGGACTTGCTACTACAGGAGGCTTGCTATCCGCCTAAGTAATCTTGGCTGAGAGATTGTGTTATAAATATTGTAAAGACTACCAATTGTGGGGGTCACATCAATGACTTACCACAGCCAGTTTTGTAAACTGTTCCACACCGAGACTTGTGTTTCCCATCCCATACAGAGACTTTGGTAATATGTATTACATAGAGATTTCAGTTTATTATCCTGCACAGAGACTTCGGGCTCCTGTCCAGTACAGAAGCTTCAGTATTGTGTTTGATACAGAGTCTTCGGTATTTTTTCTGACACAGACCCTCCGTCCTGTCATCCTACAAAGAAACTTCGACTTTCCGTCCCTTACTGGAACGTCGGTTCTCTTTTCGTAGATGTACCTAGTTGAGTTTGTTCGAGGTCGTAGCCAGTAATTATAGTAATAATAGTAACAATCGTCGTTCCCAATTATCAACAGTCTTGTTCCCAACCTTCATTATATCGTCACTCTCGATCGTCATCAGCCGAGTTCGTCGTCAACCGAAGAAATCATCAATCAACAGGTTTCCCATCATCCAAGAACACGATTGCCAATCAGCTGCTTCATTAACAAACATAGTCATTCGTGAACATCAATCATCATCGTCGTTCCCGATCATCCATAACATTAAGTTACCTTTATGATCGAGCTTGCCACAAGCCTCCCCAAGCCTATAATTCTATCGGAAATGTAGCCTGCCTAAAAGTATTAATCTCGGTCACCGTGGTGCTGTGGTAAGCACGCCCGCCTGTGGTTCAATACCTGACCAGAACATCAAAATTTTCGGCGGTGTAATGCTGAGTATTTAAGCTATGAAAAACTTTTCTACAAGCGGTGTCGTAAGACATGTCCTTCGCACTCCGCGATAGCCAATATGAATCGGAGTGCATTCCTCTTCGGGGATGGTGTGGGGACATACATATGTACATATGTATGTAACTCAGGGTGGTGAGCAAGTTTTAACTTACTTACCCAAGAGAAATCCTGGATTAAAAACGCTTTCACTCACTCCGGGGAAATAATTATCCACCAACGTGATAAATTATCCACCAACGTGGATAAATTTCCACCATTATCCACCATTCCTGTGAAAGAAGCGGCCAAGCCGTGCTCAACGCCAACATCGACCCATATACACCCCAAATACCAAATTAGGAGCGATGGTGACTTGACTCAGCGCCCTGCGAAAAATTCACCTCTCGTGATTTCAACTCCTTCTTGAACTCCTTTTTGCGCAGGACCGCAAATAAAGTTCCCCCAAGAGGTCGCTGAAGGCTAAAGAGATGAATCAACCGCAGTTAAAATCAAAGATGTAGACGATTGGGAAATATGATCTGGAATGGGTCTCTGTACCTGAATGTGTGACCCCTACCACAACCAAATTTTCTTCATCGAAGAATACGCTAAAGAGGGATAGGGCAAAGGAAGAACCATACTCTAAAGCCAATATACCCACTCGAGGCAGGACCCGAAATCTCTCTGCCGGCTATCAAAAGAATGAGAGCCGGAAAGACATTATAGCCAAAGCAGCCTCTCAAGCTATATTAAGATAAAAGGGTGTCTTGGGGATCTTCTCTTATGGGTAGTGGCGTGAGAGTTATAAGTTTTCGGCTAATTATTCATTTTGATTAGTCACCGTGGGATTTTTAGAGCTTTTGGATAATAATTGCACAAATAATGGACTCTCCCACAAAGTGATTATCAGATGTTGTAGCAATGCAAATATATTCGTTCGAATATTTTATAGTTATCTGGTTCCGGTTCCTCTGTGTTCAGACACAAATATTCTATAACCTGGGCTGACTGCATCCATAAAGAACAAGTAAAAAAGTATCAGTCGGCTTTGCCGACAGAGATATACCCTCAGCATTGGCAAATTGAAACACTTTTTTCACAAAAAACTTATGTATTTAGGGGGTTTCAAAATTTTGGTCGTATGAACCGACAAAAATGTTGATTAGGATTAAAGTTCAAAATTTTTGCGGAAAAGGTACTTAAAGGAATGGACCGACATAGACCATGGGGGTGCCATAGGGGGTTTTTACACCCTTCGGGCTGTTTTCTCAAGAAGTATGGACTTGCCCCTGAAATAACTTTTACCATCGTAATTGAGGCAGCGAATGTAAGTTGCATCAACAGAAATCAAAGTGATTCAATAGCAGATCTTAAAGTGAACTTATCCAAAATTTTGTGTGGGAGGTACGGGATGGAGTGGACAAATATAGTCCATATTCGAAACTGATCTATATCTGGTAGATATTACGAGAATGTGTAAAGTATGGACCAAATCGGTCACTCCTATCAAGAGTTATCGTGCGCACAATTTTTCCGAATATTTTTGAACTTTTGTGGGGTAGGTACCTGAAGGAGTGGACCGATATGGCTTATCTACGAACTAAAACTAAGTTTGGAAACAATATTACGAAAGCCAAATTTTGGCCGGAATCGGCATTTCTGTTCGAGAATTATCTTGCGCTTCCACCCATAAACATGGTGTCATAGGGTTTGTTTTTCAACTTTCAGGCTATTTTTCAGGAAGTATGGACTTGCCCCTGAGGAAACTTGTACCTTCGTATAGGGGACAGTGAATACAAGATGTTACAACAAAAACCAAGGCGATTCGTGAGCAGGTCCTAAACTGAACTTTTCCGAAATTTTGTGTGGGAGGTACTCGAAGGAGTTTACCGATTGAGTCCATATTGGAACCTCATCTAAGTCTGGTAGAAATTTCATAATGTGCAAAGTAATGACCAAATCGGTAACTTCCTTCAAGAGTTATCGTACGCACAAATTTTGCGAACATTTTCGAACTTTTGTGGGGGAGGTACCGGAAGGAGTGGACCGATATAAACCATCTTTGAACTTGAACTAAGTTTGGACAAAATATTACGAAAGCCAAATTTTGGATCCGTTCGAGGGTTATCTTGCGCTCTAACCATTACACACGGTGTCATAGGGCTTTTTGTAACTTTCAGGCTATTTCCTCAGGAAGTATGGACTTGCCCCTAATGAAACTTACAGCGTCGTATAGAGGACAGCGAATACAACTTGCGTAAACAAAAATCAAAGCGATTCGAGACCAGGTCCTAAACTGAACTTTTCCGAAATTTTGTGTGGGAGGTACCCGAAGGAGTGGACCGATAGAGTCCATATTGGAACCTCATCTAAGTTTGGTAGAAATTACACGATGTGTAACGTATGGACCAAATCGGTTATTCCTTACAAGAGTTATCGTGCGCACAAGTTTTGCGACAATTTTTGAACATTTGTGGGGGAGGTACCTGAAGGAGTGGACCTATATGGCCCATCTTCGAACTTAAATCGAATCTGGACAAAATAATTCGATACCCAAAATTTGAACCGAATCGATTGATCCGTTCGAGAGTTATCGTGCGCACCAGCCAGCCAGACAGACAGACAGACGGACAGACAGACAGACAGACGGACGGACATTGCTAGATCTACTCAAAATTGTCTGAAACGGATATCGTACAAACATACTTGGGGTCTAAAACCATTATTTCGATGAGGCACATTTTTGGTCGTATCAAAGTGTAAATACCCTCTTTAGCCTAAAGGCTGAGGGTATAAAAAGGAGACAGATGAGTGGGGTTAGCTGGGCAGCTAAACAAATGCAACGTGTTGTGTGGTCCCAATCCACATGCAGGGCATGTGTTGTGCATAGTGCCATAAATTGGGGCTCAATATGAATTGAGGCGGCTGCATCACCGGATATTAACTGGGCTAAAACCACTCGTGTTTGCTTTGGCAGCTAGCTTCTGCGTCTTCGTCTTCACGCTGTACTTTGTTGATCAAGAGCTTCTCGTTTGTACCTTTGCAACTCTCTCTCTCTCTCTAAATTATGAAGATCTCTCGTGATCTACCTAGCAGGAGGAAGCCTGTTCATTGGATCATGGCAGCGATGCTCATGACGGCAACACTCAAGCTGGTACTGCTTCGACAATATCTTGTCTATCTAAAGGTCTACCGGTGTCATGAAGATGCCCTCAAGGTGGCGTTTCCGCAGGTTTGAATATTCTTCCACTGCGTAGCCCTAACATCTGCATACCAGCCTACCGCAGTCAGGCCTATTACGAATGCTCCGGGCCAGCGATTTGAGAACCATATTCCTACTTCTGATCTTGCCGCAAATAGCTATGGCTTGGACGGACGACTAAAGCATGATGTTGAACGTTACACCCAATCTCTTGGGGTAGTTATTGGTCGGAGACAGGAAATCATCAACCAATATATTAAGGGGAGTCTCGTTTCAACCGTCCAGGTGTTGGACTGTGTGGCAATTGATTTAGTGACGGATATTTTCATATTCCTCAGATGGAAGAACTGCACTAATTCCACAATGTAGACATTTAACCTACATACCACATACGTCTTCAGAATTTCAGAAAATTGGTGCTTAAAAACTCCTGTTTCACTCTACGGAACCTGCAGTTGGATTCTCTAGGCCATTTTTTGGTTACCGACAAAAATCGGTAAAATTAAAATGCTTATAAATTCGATAATTAGCGACGAATAAAAAAGTAGTCGTAAAGTTCTACCGGTCGTGTTGTCAACATTTATTAAACTTGTCATTCATAATTTTGCGTTTTAATGTTGCTGATTTTTGTCGGTAGCTCAAAAAATGAAGTAGAGAATCGCACTACTGATCTGTGTCTGGTAGAAATATTACGATGTACAAAGTGTGGACCAAATTGGATACACCCTTCCAGCGAAAAGTGATCCGTTCGTGTGCACCAGCCAGACTGATAATCGACTTCAAATTGTCTGAAACGGATATATTCGGCTGATAATTATTTATATTGGGCCACGTTTTGATATATCCCCCCTAGAATGGTAACTCACAGTGTTGGTAGAAGATTTTTACAGTTGAGGTAAAAATCCATATTATTGAAAAAATAAATTTAAATAAATAATCCATGATTATTGAAAAAGTATATAAAATCCACGACTATTGAAATTAAATAAATTGTAAAAAATTCACGATTGTTGAAAAAAAAAATTTAAAATCCACGATTATTAAAAAAAAAAATTAATAAAATCGACGATTATTGAAAGAATAAAATATAAAAATCCACGATTATTGAAAAAAAAATTATAAAATTCACGACTATTGAAAAAATAAATTCTAAAAAAATCCACGATTATTGAAAAAAATTAAAAAATCCACGATTATTAAAAAAAAATTAAAAAGATCGGATTATTGAAAAAATTAATTCCAAAAAATCCACGATTATTGAAAAAAATTAAAAAATCCACGATTATTGAAAAAAATATAATTTTAAACTGTGCAAAAAAATTCATTTTTATACCCTCAGCATTTATGCTAACGAGGGTATATGACGAAAAGTAAAAAAAAATTAACATTGATGAAGCCAAGGTTTGCACTGTTATAATACGCGAACTTTTCAAGTGTACCACAAAATTTGACCATAGTAGGACCAAATTAAGTGTTTTTAATCGAAGCTCAAAAATGGGGCTAAAAAGTTAATTTGAGCGGAACCTATGGCCGAGTAAATGATTAAAAATAGGTTAAATCACGTTGAAGCAAACGAGTTTTTTTACGTTATTATTCGATTGCCGGTCAAACCGTTTAAAGTACGGATATCTGCCCAAAGTAATAGTAGAAGAATACAAAATGAAAAAAAAATAAAATTTCCACTGCATCCACCTTTTATGGATGCTGACATTTTGAAGCCAGATTTTAGGTGTTTTTTGTATTTTTTATTTAACAGGGACGCGCATTCCGATTTTTCTATGTAGCCCACACAGCATCACATTAATCTCCTGCCAAAGGCCAAAATTTAGTCCGATATTTTTTCGAAAAACACTATTTTTTGGGAACAGTATTTACAATATCCTTTTGATTGTGCTGGGACCCCAAGATATTTTAGTTTTTTGACGGTCCGGATCATATAAATCATAGATCGTGAAAATCCATCCACTAGAACGGCGAAACCAGCAACTGCAAAAACGGAAAAATGTGCGAAAAATGTTTTTGAAAATATCGCGGATTTAATCGCGTTTTCTGTGGATCGTTTCTTTTTTAGTTAAGAAACTGACACATAAATCGTGGTTTTGCGAAAACAGCGGTTTAAAAAATTTAGTAGCATGGGAGCTGTATCCGATTTATCCCAAAAATATTGTGTGTTGCTACATCCACGGTTCTTGATAATTTTGATCGAAATAGGATTAGATCGATGTATTTTTCCACGGTTGATAGTGAAATCGGATGCGCATAAAAAGTGTATGCACTTTGTGCAAATTATAAGCGTTATACAGTTTTTTGCATACTACCCTGCAGGCGATGCTACATCTTAGCCGCCAAAGTAAATCCTGACAAATTTGTACAAATTAAAAGAGAAGAATTCGCCGTATTGATAAACCGCATGCGCATCAAGTGATTTTGAGGATTTCGCGATTTACACGCATTACCCGATACAGTTTTATTTGAAGATTATACCCCATTCAAAGGAACCCAACATTTATTTTAACGTTACCCATATCTTCCGCTAGATGTTAGCGTGTACTCGAGAAGTGATTAGAATAAAAATGTTATTTTTTGCGTGAAATTTAACTAAAATAGAAAAATAACCCCAAACTAATTTTCTTACATTTTTTCAAAATAAATTTGAAAAAATATTTTCTCTTACAAAAATTTTATAATTTCCCTCAATATACTTTTTATTTTTGCTATAATATGCAAACCGCCAACCAGATTTGTATATTTTTGGTTTTATTTGAATCGTCGCGATGTTAAGATTACGTACAAATTTCTAAAATATTTTTCCGATTAAATTTTATTAAAACAAGTTGCAAGCAAGCAATTTTTTTGAATTCTTTCTTAATTTCCGCGAAAATTTACAACTTTTTCACTAAAGTTATGGGACCTCAGTAAACATATAGTATGTAGGAAGCCCTAAATTAACACCTTTTCTCAATATAATGAATAGGGTTTTTTTAAGATTTTTTCTTATAATCAGAATTGAAACCGCCATAACTTTTGCGCGCAATAACCAAAATTAGTATCTCGAACAGATTTGAGAAAGGGAATTTTTTCCCAATTCATGTACCAAAAATCGTTCATGTAGCTTCAAAAAAAAATTTTAATTTTTTTCAAATGGAATATTAAAAAATTTTGACGTTTCCTCATATACACTTTCATACGGGCAAAATGTGCCTCATCGAAATAATGGTTTTAGACCCCAAGTAGGTTTGGACGAAATGTGCTTCAGACAATTTGGAGTCGATCGAGCAATGTCCGTCCGTCTGTCTGTCTGTCTGGCTGGCTGGAGCGCACGGTAACTCTCGAACGGATGAACCGATTCGGTCCAAAGTTTGGCTTTCGTAATATTTTGTCCAAACTTAGTTTAAGTTCGAAGACGGGCTAAATTTCGGAAAAGTTCAGTTTAGGGCCATCTCTCGAATCGCTTTGATTTTTGTTTTGCAACTTGTATTCACTGCCCCCCATACGACGGTACAAGTTTCATCAGGGGCAAGTCCATACTTCCTGAGAAAATAACCTGAAAGGTGCAAAAAAAAACTCCTATGACACCGTGTGGGGTGTTTGGAGAGCAAGATAACTCTCGAACGTATCTGCCGATTCAGTCCAAAATTTGGCCTTAGTAGTATTTTGTCCAAAAATAGTTTAAGTTTGAAGATAAGCCATATCGGTCTACTCCTTCAGGTACCTCCCGCACAAAAGTTCAAAAATGTTCGGAAAAATTGTTCGTACGGTAACTCTTGAAGGGAGTGGCCGAATTGGTCCATCCTAATATTTCTACCAGATAAAGATCAGGTTCAAACATGGACTATATTTGTCCACTCCATCCGGTACATCCCATACAAAATTTCGGATAAGTTCACTTTAAGACCTGATATCGAGTCACTTTGATTTTTGTTGAAGCAACTTGCATTCGCTGCCTCAATTACGATGGTAAAAGTTATTTCAGGGGCAAGTCCATAATTCTTCAGCAAACAGCCCGAAGTGTGTATGAACCCCCTATGGCACCATATGTAGTGGCTGGAGATCCACTTCCATAATGGTCAATGTCGATCCATTCCTTTTAGTATCTCCTCCGCAAAATTTTTGATCTTTAATCCTAATCAACAATTTTTCGGTTCAAAGTCCCAAAATTTTTAAAACGCCCTAAATAAATACGATTTTTGGGAAAAAATTGTTTCAATATACACAGGCTGAGGGTATATCTCTGTCAGCAAAGCCGACTGATACTTTTTTCCTTGTTTTTTTTTTTTTTTAATGATGGCATAAACCGTGTAGTTTATGAAAGTATAGCTGAAAATATGGGACCAGTGTATAGGCGTTTTTAAAGTTTACATCGGAATGTAACCAAAGTAAGCGGGACAAGTTCCGCCTATTTCTAGTTTTTTCGAAACATTTCAGTTAAGATAACTTTCAATCCTTGCATTTTAGGTATATAGTGTTATTGGCAATTTTTCTGAGGAGGATGTTGGAAATACTTCTGTTAAAAATTGTATCCCTCATGCAGTTCATCAAAGGGGTCTTTTTCGTTCTTTTTTCAAAAACTCTTTTAAAATATCATCATATCAAATCCATATATTCTACACAATTTTTTGTCATAAAATTTTACTATAGGTCTCAGAATATATCAAATCTGTAAATCTTATCTAATCGCTAGAAATCTCTAAAAATGAAAAACACGTTTTATGGTTAAAGTCGGACTTCATCTGAGTTTACTCAAAATTGTCCCACAAAACATACGTTTAGAGAGATGACGTCAAAGACAATAATATTCTTCGCCAAATTTCACTGTGGGTTACCAAAGAAATGAAATGTCTATTTACATTTTGTATCATGAAAATATCAGTATCAATTTTGCTGAAAAAAACATGAAAATGTTTCCCATTTTTTTGATGAAATTTGTTTCCTTCTTTTTTCGAGTTAGTACGTGAAAGTAATAGGAAACTTAATTCTAGGTAAAAAGTGTCAATAGATGAAAAATTCTACACAAAATTTTACTATGAGTTTCAGAATAAACCATATATCTAGGTATACTATTTTCTTAAGAAAATTGGATTACAAATTTATATATTTTAGGACGAGATAATTTGTTTTGATTTTGGACTGTTAATTTTACATAATCCCATACTGGATCAAAATCTAGCAAAATTCTTCACTTTATGGGGATAAATGAAAGTTCTAGGGCAAATTCTGTAAATGTCACCAAAGCAGGTGTTACTCCCATTATGGTATTATTTTGGACCACTCCAAATCGTGCATGTGAGAGAACATGTGACATATTTTCACTGGACGATAGCCGTAGACCTCTCACGTATTTTCACATACAATATAAGCAACCAATGGCTTATCCTAACTACGTAATTTAAGTTAAAAGTACTAAAAATACGCAATTTTGGCAGGTCCGTCCTGGGTTTTCAATATTTTTCACATATATATTCAACACAAATATTTTAAAAGCTGTTTAAATGGAGCGCACTACACCTTCTGTATGAATTCATAACGAAATACCATCAATAAGATGTGGATAAAAATTGTAAAATATGGCCCTAAACCCTATATAAAAATAAGGGCTGCCAAGAATGCTCTATGTTATGGTTACTGATTTCTTTTATTCACAGTGAAATTTTATTTGAAACATTTCATTTTTTAACAATATTCACTGTTTGGGAAGGATTTTGATCCCATATGGAATTATGTAAAATTAACACTCAAAAATTAAAACAAATAATCTCATCCTAAAATATATAAATTTGTAATATAATTTTCTTAAGAAAATAGCATACCTAAATATATGGTTTGTTCTGAAACTCATAATGAAACTTTGTATAGAATTTTCTATCTTTTGATTTTTTCACCTAGAATCAAGTTTCATATTACTTTTATTTTTTCTTTTATTTTCATGTTTTTTCAGCTAAATTGATACTGATATTTTCATGATACAAAATGTAAATAGACATTTCATTTCTTTGGTGACCCATAGCGAAATTTGGCGAAGAGTATTATTGTCTTTGACGTCATCTCTCTAAAAATATGTGTTGTTGGACAATTTTGAGTAAACTCTGATGAAATCCGACTTTAACCCTAAAACGTGTTTTTTCATTTTTAGAGATTTCTGGCGATCATATTTTAAAGGAGTTTTTGAAAGATTTTTGAAAAAAGGACAAAAAAGAACCCTTTGATGAACCGCATGAGGGATAAAATTGTTAACAAAAATATTCCCCACATACCTTACGTGAAATGGGCGGAACTTGCCCCGCCTACTTTGGTTACTTTCCGATGTAAACTTTAAAACCGCCGATAACGTGTCTCATATTTTTAGCTCTACTTTCAAAATCTACTCAGTTTTCTTTGTCATTTTCTTCTTTGTTGCAGCACAGTGTAATTAAAAAATCAATTTTAAAAAATCTACGATTATTGAAAAAAATTAAAATTATACGATTATTAAAAAAAATATATTAAAAAAACCACGATTATTAAAAAAATACATTTTAAAAATTCACGATTATTCAAAAAATAAAATTTAAAAAATACACCATTTTTGAAAGAATAAAATTTAAAAATTCACGATTATTGAAAAATTAAAAAATCCAGGATTATTGAAAAATAAAATTTAAAAAATCCACGAATTAAACCTTTCCTTCAATAATTATATCTTTTCCAAAGTCTGGTTTATATATGTATATATATATATATATATATATGTCCTTTTTATTTGTTACATATATCTAAAAAGTCTGGTTCTTATGTTCTTCTTGATTTCAACATGAATATTTTAAAATCCATTCTGGTACTATTAATTTTGAGCAGAGTTAGAGGTAATCCAATTCCTATAAACCATTGAAAGATCCATAAAATAAGCCAACGATTTTGACAAAATTATGTGTGTTTTTTAAATTTTTCGTAATTATTAAGTCTATAACCCCTTATTTAGTCTATAACCCCTTTTTGATTATCAACATTCATTCATTTGCATGTGGCAGCATAAAACATTGAACCTAATTTTTTTTTGCTACATCAACTTTGAACTCAATACATTTCTCATACCAGATCAATAACTTCGTAATGCAAACACACACACACATGTCTGAAGAAATAAAGCAAAGTCAATATGGACAATCTAAGTTTCATTCATAAGCCACACGGCGAATACAAAAAAAAAGTTCAATTAGCGTCTCGACATAAAAGCTCAAAAGCTTAAATTTATTTTAATCACTCATTTGCGCTCATATTTAAATACACTCAATCTAATTTAGATTCTCTTTGATAACTCATTTTAAACTCATTTGATTTTGGTATACAGAGGGACCTCTCTTTTTTGAACCGCATAAATCCACGATTATTGAAAAAGTAAATTTTAAAAAATTTACGATTATTAAGAAAAATAAATTTTAAAAAATCCAAGATTTTTTAAAAAAATATATGTATTTTAAAAAAAATTCAAGATTTTGAAAAAATAATTTTAAAAAATCCACGATTAATATAAAAATAAGGTTTAAAAAATCCACGATTAATTTAAAAATAAATTTTAAAAAATGCACGATTAATTTAAAAATAAATTTTAAAAAATCCACGATTAATTTAAAAATAAATTTTAAAAAATGCACGATTAATTTAAAAATAAATTTTAAAAAATCCACGATTAATTTAAAAATAAATTTTAAAAAATCCACGATTATTTTAAAAATAAATTTTAAAAAATCCACGATTATTAAAAAAATAAATTTTAAAAAATCCACGATTAATTTAAAAATAAATTTTAAAAAATCCACGATTAATTTAAAAATAAATTTTAAAAAATCCACGATTATTTTAAAAATAAATTCTAAAAAAAACACGATTATTTTAAAAATAAATTTTAAAAAATCCACGATTATTATAAAAATAAATTTTTAAAAAATCCACGATTATTATAAAAATAAATTTTTAAAAAATCCACGATTATTATAAAAATATATTTTAAAAAATCCACGATTATTATAAAAATAAATTTTAAAAAATCCACGATTATTATAAAAATAAATTTAAAAAATCCACGATTATTATAAAAATAAATTTTAAAAAATCCACGATTATTATAAAAATATATTTTAAAAAATCCACGATTATTATAAAAATATATTTTAAAAAATCCACGATTATTATAAAAATATATTTTAAAAAATCCACGATTATTATAAAAATAAATTTTAAAAAATCCACGATTATTATAAAAATAAATTTTAAAAAATCCACGATTATTAAAAAAATAAATTTTAAAAAATCCACGATTATTTTAAAAATAAATTTTAAAAAATCCACGATTATTTTAAAAATAAATTTTAAAAAATCCACGATTATTTTAAAAATAAATTTTAAAAAATCCACGATTATTATAAAAATAAATTTTAAAAAATCCACGATTATTATAAAAATAAATTTAAAAAATCCACGATTATTATAAAAATAAATTTAGAAAAATCCACGATTATTATAAAAATAAATTTTAAAAAATCCACGATTATTTTAAAAATAAATTATAAAAAAATCCACGATTATTTTAAAAATACGTTTTAAAAAATCCACGTTTATTTTAAAAATAAATTTTAAAAAATCCACGATTATTTTAAAAATAAATTTTAAAAAATCCACGATTATTATAAAAATAAATTTTAAAAAATCCACGATTATTATAAAAATAAATTTTAAAAAATCCACGATTATTATAAAAATAAATTTTAAAAAATCCACGATTATTATAAAAATAAATTTTAAAAAATCCACGATTATTTTAAAAATAAATTTTAAAAAATCCACGATTATTTTAAAAATAAATTTTAAAAAATCCACGATTTTTTTAAAAATAAATTTTAAAAAAATCCACGATTATTTTAAAAATAAATTTTAAAAAATCCACGATTATTATAAAAATAATTTTTAAAAAATCCACGATTATTATAAAAATAATTTTTAAAAAATCCACGATTATTATAAAAATAAATTTTGAAAAATCCACGATTATTTTAAAAATAAATTTAAAAAAGCCAGATTGATGGAAAAATACATTTTAAAAAATCCACGATTATTTTAAAATAAATTTTAAAAAATCCACGATTATTATAAAAATAAATTTTAAAAAATCCACGATTATTATAAAAATAGATTTTAAAAAATCCACGATTATTATAAAAATAAATTTTAAAAAATCCACGATTATTATAAAAATAAATTTTAAAAAATCCACGATTATTATAAAAATAAATTTTAAAAAATCCACGATTATTATAAAAATAAATTTTAAAAAATCCACGATTATTATAAAAAGAAATTTTAAAAAATCCACGATTGTTATAAAAATAAATTTTTAAAAATCCACGAATATTTTAAAAATAAATTTTAAAAAATCTACGATTATTATAAAAATAAATTTTAAAAAATCCACGATAATTATAAAAATAAATTTTTAAAATCCACGATTCTTATAAAAATAAATTTTAAAAAATCCACGATTATTATAAAAATAAATTTTAAAAAAATCCACGATTCTTATAAAAATAAATTTTAAAAAATCCACGATTATTTTAAAAATAAATTTTAAAAAATCCACGATTATTATAAAAATAAATTTTAATAATTCCACGATTATTATAAAAATAAATTTTAAAAAATCCACGATTGTTTTTAAATAAATTTTAAAAAATCCACGATTTTTTTTTTTTTAAAAAATTAAAAAATCCAATATATTTTAAAAATAAATTTTAAAAAATCAACGATTATTATAAAAAATATTTTTTATATCCATTTTCAGAATCTAATCACATAATTCTTGTTTATAAGTTAACTACTGAAAATTAATTTTTAATTTGTTTACTCTTTTTACTACCTACCACACTCTGTTGATAAAGTGTAAAGCATTTTTTTTTTCAATATTATCAATTTAATTTTTTTCTGGCTATGTCACGTATGGAATTTGGAAAAATAAAAATTCTTTTATTGCTGATCATATGTATTGAAATCTCATAGCAAATATCTGAAGCTTGTTTCTTTGTTTTGCAACCATTTATCGCCAGGCAGAGATTGTTGCAATGTTCCGAAACTTTTGTTTTCAATCAAAGCGGGTTTTAGTGGTGGTCTGAATCACCGAATTGTTTGCATTAATTCTTATTGCAAAAAACTCGTTGAAAATATTGATATGTAGGAGAATGTGTTGTCTGTTTTCTATAGTAATATTTGGTATTTTCTTATGAATTTAGAATTCTTTGTGTCACTATTCTGTGACTTGAAAATCTATGGGCTGATTTCTTTTTTGGAATACTTGTTTATGATCTTACAATGTTAAAAATTATTTCCTTATTCCTTTGTCTCTACCATCTTACCTTAACCTTCATAGCTCAGCACGTCGTACAAAGGAGACTGACAATAACCTTTTGTTTTAGGTTATGCCTAGCAATCTCAGGTGAATTAATAAAGACGTGCCTGAAAACAAATAAAAATTTTAACACCTTTTCTTCCTTTCAAAGCTTTTGTTGCCTTTTACTTTTTTATTATTGTTGCAAAAAAGACAATCTTTGCCATTGCCGACTCATCATGAAAATATTTTTTTATCATTTATTTATGATTTATTTCATTCGCGGCAGCAAATGCATTTTGAATTCAAAATACACTGATTAATGTCAATAAAATGCAAATGCTTCAATGAAGATCCATCCCTTCATAAATTTCTATTTAATTTCAAATCTGTTTTCAGATAATTCAATTTGAAAAGTAGTAGCTGCTGTGCCACTGCTTCTATTCAGCAAATAAATTTGAATTATTTATATATTCAGAAAACAACAAAAAACGTGGTGGAAAATATTTGTAAAAGGCAATCTAATGATGATATTGAAAATAAAAAATACGCAAACAACAGCAAATTCCATAAAATAATGCAAATCCAACAACAATTACATTTTGTACAACAAACAAACCGGCAAATAGTGTATGGCGTTGTTGTTGCTGTTGTTTTCAAGACAAGATGGCAATGCGCGTCTCTGTTGCGAAAAGGAAATCCACTTTTTTATGATTTGAAGATTAACTTGATTTGAGTTAAATAACAACAAAATAGAAAAAAAAACAGTGGGATTTAATGTCATCGTTTAATATGTAACAATTGTAATTATTTACTATGCTAGTTGCACAATGGAATTAATTTATACTTGACTTATATTTTATATTTGGTATTTTATATTTTATATTTTATATTTTATATTTTATATTTTATATTTTATATTTTATATTTTATATTTTATATTTTATATTTTATATTTTATATTTTATATTTTATATTTTATATTTTATATTTTATATTTTATATTTTATATTTTATATTTTATATTTTATATTTTATATTTTATATTTTATATTTTATATTTTATATTTTATATTTTATATTTTATATTTTATATTTTATATTTTATATTTTATATTTTATATTTTATATTTTATATTTTATATTTTATATTTTATATTTTATATTTTATATTTTATATTTTATATTTTATATTTTATATTTTATATTTTATATTTTATATTTTATATTTTATATTTTATATTTTATATTTTATATTTTATATTTTATATTTTATATTTTATATTTTATATTTTATATTTTATATTTTATATTTTATATTTTATATTTTATATTTTATATTTTATATTTTATATTTTATATTTTATATTTTATATTTTATATTTTATATTTTATATTTTATATTTTATATTTTATATTTTATATTTTATATTTTATATTTTATATTTTATATTTTATATTTTATATTTTATATTTTATATTTTATATTTTATATTTTATATTTTATATTTTATATTTTATATTTTATATTTTATATTTTATATTTTATATTTTATATTTTATATTTTATATTTTATATTTTATATTTTATATTTTATATTTTATATTTTATATTTTATATTTTATATTTTATATTTTATATTTTATATTTTATATTTTATATTTTATATTTTATATTTTATATTTTATATTTTATATTTTATATTTTATATTTTATATTTTATATTTTATATTTTATATTTTATATTTTATATTTTATATTTTATATTTTATATTTTATATTTTATATTTTATATTTTATATTTTATATTTTATATTTTATATTTTATATTTTATATTTTATATTTTATATTTTATATTTTATATTTTATATTTTATATTTTATATTTTATATTTTATATTTTATATTTTATATTTTATATTTTATATTTTATATTTTATATTTTATATTTTATATTTTATATTTTATATTTTATATTTTATATTTTATATTTTATATTTTATATTTTATATTTTATATTTTATATTTTATATTTTATATTTTATATTTTATATTTTATATTTTATATTTTATATTTTATATTTTATATTTTATATTTTATATTTTATATTTTATATTTTATATTTTTATATTTTATATTTTATATTTTATATTTTATATTTTATATTTTATATTTTATATTTTATATTTTATATTTTATATTTTATATTTTATATTTTATATTTTATATTTTATATTTTATATTTTATATTTTATATTTTATATTTTATATTTTATATTTTATATTTTATATTTTATATTTTATATTTTATATTTTATATTTTATATTTTATATTTTATATTTTATATTTTATATTTATATTTTATATTTTATATTTTATATTTTATATTTTATATTTTATATTTTATATTTTATATTTTATATTTTATATTTTATATTTTATATTTATATTTTATATTTTATATTTTATATTTTATATTTTATATTTTATATTTTATTTTATATTTATATTTTATATTTTATATTTTATATTTTATATTTTATATTTTATATTTTATATTTTATATTTTATATTTTATATTTTATATTTTATATTTTATATTTTATATTTTATATTTTATATTTTTTATTTTATATTTTATATTTTATATTTTATATTTTATATTTTATATTTTATATTTTATATTTTATATTTTATATTTTATATTTTATATTTTATATTTTATATTTTATATTTTATATTTTATATTTTATATTTTATATTTTATATTTTATATTTTATATTTTATATTTTATATTTTATATTTTATATTTTATATTTTATATTTTATATTTTATATTTTATATTTTATATTTTATATTTTATATTTTATATTTTATATTTTATATTTTATATTTTATATTTTATATTTTATATTTTATATTTTATATTTTATATTTTATATTTTATATTTTATATTTTATATTTTATATTTTATATTTTATATTTTATATTTTATTCTTTATATTTTATATTTTATATTTTATATTTTATATTTTATATTTTATATTTTATATTTTATATTTTATATTTTATATTTTATATTTTATATTTTATATTTTATATTTTATATTTTATATTTTATATTTTATATTTTATATTTTATATTTTATATTTTATATTTTATATTTTATATTTTATATTTTATATTTTATATTTTATATTTTATATTTTATATTTTATATTTTATATTTTATATTTTATATTTTATATTTTATATTTATATTTTATATTTTATATTTTATATTTTATATTTTATATTTTATATTTTATATTTTATATTTTATATTTTATATTTTATATTTTATATTTTATATTTTATATTTTATATTTTATATTTTATATTTTATATTTTATATTTTATATTTTATATTTTATATTTTATATTTTATATTTTATATTTTATATTTTATATTTTATATTTTATATTTTATATTTTATATTTTATATTTTATATTTTATATTTTATATTTTATATTTTATATTTTATATTTTATATTTTATATTTTATATTTTATATTTTATATTTTATATTTTATATTTTATATTTATATTTTATATTTTATTATTTTTATATTTTATATTTTATATTTTATATTTTATATTTTATATTTTATATTTTATATTTTATATTTTATATTTTATATTTTATATTTTATATTTTATATTTTATATTTTATATTTTATATTTTATATTTTATATTTTATATTTTATATTTTATATTTTATATTTTATATTTTATATTTTATATTTTATATTTTATATTTTATATTTTATATTTTATATTTTATATTTTATATTTTATATTTTATATTTTATATTTATATTTTATATTTTATATTTTATATTTTATATTTTATATTTTATATTTTATATTTTATATTTTATATTTTATATTTTATATTTTATATTTTATATTTTATATTTTATATTTTATATTTTATATTTTATATTTTATATTTTATATTTTATATTTTATATTTTATATTTTATATTTTATATTTTATATTTTATATTTTATATTTTATATTTTATATTTTATATTTTATATTTTATATTTTATATTTTATATTTTATATTTTATATTTTAATATTTTATATTTTATATTTTATATTTTATATTTTATATTTTATATTTTATATTTTATATTTTATATTTTATATTTTATATTTTTATATTTTATATTTTATATTTTATATTTTATATTTTATATTTTATATTTTATATTTTATATTTTATATTTTATATTTTATATTTTTATATTTATATTTTATATTTTATATTTTATATTTTATATTTTATATTTTATATTTTATATTTTATATTTTATATTTTATATTTTATATTTTATATTTTATATTTTATATTTTATATTTTATATTTTATATTTTATATTTTATATTTTATATTTTATATTTTATATTTATATTTTATATTTTATATTTTATATTTTATATTTTATATTTTATATTTTATATTTTATATTTTATATTTTATATTTTATATTTTATATTTTATATTTTATATTTTATATTTTATATTTTATATTTTATATTTTATATTTTATATTTTATATTTTATATTTTATATTTTATATTTTATATTTTATATTTTATATTTTATATTTTACATTTTATATTTTATATTTTATATTTTATATTTTATATTTTATATTTTATATTTTATATTTTATATTTTATATTTTATATTTTATATTTTATATTTTATATTTTATATTTTATATTTTATATTTTATATTTTATATTTTATATTTTATATTTTATATTTTATATTTTATATTTTATATTTTTATTTTATATTTTATATTTTACTAGCGGACCCGGCGAACTTCGTCTCGCTATTAAGAATAAAATTTCATACAAAAACTCAATTTTCGATTTTTCCAATTTTCCGACTTTTCCAGAGATATTTTCCAAAATTTTCTTCCGTAAAGACCTTCTCCTCGAAAATACGAATAACTGACAAAAAATTTTACAGAAATCGGCCTAGCCGTTCTCATTTTATGAATTACTATACATTTTTTACACCATTTTTATATATATATAGATATTTTATATTTTATATTTTATATTTTATATTTTATATTTTATATTTTATATTTTATATTTTATATTTTATATTTTATATTTTATATTTTATATTTTATATTTTATATTTTATATTTTATATTTTATATTTTATATTTTATATTTTATATTTTATATTTTATATTTTATATTTTATATTTTATATTTTATATTTTATATTTTATATTTATATTTTATATTTTATATTTTATATTTTATATTTTATATTTTATATTTTATATTTTATATTTTATATTTTATATTTTATATTTTATATTTTATATTTTATATTTTATATTTTATATTTTATATTTTATATTTTATATTTTATATTTATATTTTATATTTTATATTTTATATTTTATATTTTATATTTTATATTTTATATTTTATTATTTTATATTTTATATTTTATATTTTATATTTTATATTTTATATTTTATATTTTATATTTTATATTTTATATTTTATATTTTATATTTTATATTTTATATTTTATATTTTATATTTTATATTTTATATTTTATATTTTATATTTTATATTTTATATTTTATATTTTATATTTTATATTTTATATTTTATATTTTATATTTTATATTTTATATTTTATATTTTATATTTTATATTTTATATTTTATATTTTATATTTTATATTTTATATTTTATATTTTATATTTTATATTTTATATTTTATATTTTATATTTTATATTTTATATTTTATATTTTATATTTTATATTTTATATTTTATATTTATATTTTATATTTTATATTTTATATTTTATATTTTATATTTTATATTTTATATTTTATATTTTATATTTTATATTTTAATATTTATATTTTATATTTTATATTTTATATTTTATATTTTATATTTTATATTTTATATTTTATATTTTATATTTTATATTTTATATTTTATATTTTATATTTTATATTTTATATTTTATATTTTATATTTTATATTTTATATTTTATATTTTATATTTTATATTTTATATTTTATATTTTATTTTATATTTTATATTTTATATTTTATATTTTATATTTTATATTTTATATTTTATATTTTATATTTTATATTTTATATTTTATATTTTATATTTTATATTTTATATTTTATATTTTATATTTTATATTTTATATTTTATATTTTATTTTTATATTTTATATTTTATATTTTATATTTTATATTTTATATTTTATATTTTATATTTTATATTTTATATTTTATATTTTATATTTTATATTTTATATTTTATATTTTATATTTTATATTTTATATTTTATATTTTATATTTTATATTTTATATTTTATATTTTATATTTTATATTTTATATTTTATATTTTATATTTTATATTTTATATTTTATATTTTATATTTTATATTTTATATTTTATATTTTATATTTTATATTTTATATTTTATATTTTATATTTTATATTTTATATTTTATATTTTATATTTTATATTTTATATTTTATATTTTATATTTTATATTTTATATTTTATATTTTATATTTTATATTTATATTTTATCTTTTATATTTTATATTTTATATTTTATATTTTATATTTTATATTTTATATTTTATATTTTATATTTTATATTTTATATTTTATATTTTATATTTTATATTTTATATTTTATATTTTATATTTTATATTTTATATTTTATATTTTATATTTTATATTTTATATTTTATATTTTATATTTTATATTTTATATTTTATATTTTATATTTTATATTTTATATTTTATATTTTATATTTTATATTTTATATTTTATATTTTATATTTTATATTTTATATTTTATATTTTATATTTTTATATTTTATATTTTATATTTTATATTTTATATTTTTATATTTTATATTTTATATTTTATATTTTATATTTTATATTTTATATTTTATATTTTATATTTTATATTTTATATTTTATATTTTATTTTATATTTTATATTTTATATT